>NW_010192358.1:0-14906 GCF_000695765.1 Mesitornis unicolor
AGCCTCTTCCCAACCCAGCTACCAGCCCTTCAGCCACCCCACGGAGCCATTTCTCAACGACTCCCCACTTCTTGCCTCAACCCCAGGCTCCTTGGTCACGATGGAAACACCAAGGGCTGCAGCTCTGTTTCATCAGCCATGTTATTTAACCTCCACAGAAGCTGGGTCTGGCCAGGTTTCCAGCAGAGCTCAGCAATTTAGGACAGCGGGACACTGTGGCACTGGAAATCAAGACAGGCCCCTCGAGATTATCTGAAGGGTCAGACCCCCAAACTGCTCATCTCTCTGGAAAACTCTGGCCTTTACATCCAACTCATCTGTTAGGATGGAAATTAGCTGAGCAGGCAAAATAAAATTGCACCAGGTCAGCGCTGAGCTAACCCCCACGGCAAGCCAAGAGCCGGTTTTGTGTGCCAGCCCCCTCTCCTCCAGTGTCCGCCCGCTCCTTACCTGGTGAATCGGACTTTGCAGATGTTGCACTCGTAGGGCTTCTCCCCGGTGTGGGTGCGGATGTGGCGCGGCAGCTTGCCAGCCCCCTGGATCACCTTCTCGCAGATGGGACACTTCTGGAATGCTTTTGCCCTGATCTTCTTCTCCACCTTCTGGGACCAGGACGGATAGACATCGCTCTCGTTCGAACTGCCGAAATATTTCAAGTAATAATCCATGACCCCATCGTCATCCTTTCGGTCGTCCTCCCCAAGCTGCTGTCTCCCCACAGAATTGATCATTTGCTGCAGCAGGGCGCTAGCAGCCAAATCATCCACCTCCCTCGCATCATCCTCCGTCTCCGCTCCAGCAGGAACGAAGCTGGGGGAGTCACCGGCTTCCTGCTGGTCCAGAGGCCCCCCCGGGGTCCCCTCCTCTTCTCCGGGCGTGGGCAGGCCACGGCTGCTGTAATGTCCGTTCTGAGAAGGTGAAAACATGGAGCCTGGAGCCGCTGCCGACGCCTCCTCCTCCTCTCTGTCCAGCCACATGGCTGGGTTGCTGTCAGGATCACAGTCATTCGCCTTTGGTCTTTCGTTTAGGGTGGCTTGCGGGTAGAAGTCTATGCCATTGCAGTCCGGCTCTTCCTCCTCCTCTTGGCCTCGGAAGTTCAGTCTCTGAAGGTCTCTCAACTCTGGGTTGGTCCACGAAAAGCTGCCTTGGTGGCCATTGACGGGGTTGCTCTGGAAGAACTCCAGGTACTCTTTTGCTCTGAGATGGTTCCTTTGATCAATTTGATCTACTGTATCCATCTGGTCATTTTTGGCCAGAATCTTCCTGTCCAGGAGATCCGTGCAAACATCCCTTACAGCCGGGATCTCCAGCAGTGTGGCGGCGTTGAGGATGTCATTGACATTTGAAGTGCTGACAGTAAGGGTCGCGGTGTAAGCGAACTCCAGGAGCGCCGACAAGGCGTCCGCACTGACAAAGTCTATCTCATACACGTTTTGCTGGTCCACCACTAACCCTGAGGTGAAGAGCTTCTTGAAGTACTGGCTGCAGGCCGCCAGGACGGAGCGGTGGGTGGGGAACTCCTGGCCTTCCACCAAGATGACCACGTCGCACAGCAGCCCGTTGTTTCTCTGCTCATTCAGGCTGCTGAGGATGTCGCTGCTGTGATCGGGGAACGGGATCCCTATGGGGCCGTCCACGCCACCCGCCATCTTCAATGCAAAAGGCTATGGAGAGAAGGAGGAAAGCGCAATGAGTCACAGCGGCCTTGGCTGCTCGGAGGCACTGCATGGGCAAACTCCCAGTGTGAAGCCAACCTGTCCGCCGGTGCCAGCCTGCTCTGCAGCAAGCACCAGTCATCAGCCTGTGTGCCCTCCGCACCTCTTCACGTCACCATCGAGCCCACCGTCCTGCCCAAATTTAAGACATCGGCAGACAAGGACGGACCCGTGCTTACCTTCACACTGGGGAGGAGGAGAAACAGCCCAGGTGCTCTCAGTGTGGAAGAAGAGCTGAATTAGCACGGATCTGGGCCAGGGCAAGCAAGCTTTGGCAAGGACCAGGGTTAATACAGCCAGACAGCATCTAAACCCAGCTAGCAGGTGTGTCTGGCATTGGGCTACAGAGGCTTGAGCCTCACCAGTGGACTCCAGTCCACCTCTGGGAATATTTCCCAGTCCCACTGCTTCTACTGGGAAGGTCCCCTGCTCATTCAGCCCGGCTCTGCACAGTCAAACTCCCGATACAACCACATCATCACTGGGAAAACCGTGCCACTGTGGGCCCCAGGTCTGCAGATATGCTCAGAGGGATACAGGCAGGGAGCATCCTTTGGAAAGGGCACAGCAGCAAGCTCAGCACCCAAGGGCACCTGTGTGCAGGAACAGGGGGGCACCAACCCACCCAGCCTGCTGCTGACGGGGTTTCACAAAAAGCCAAGCTTAAACACTTCAACCCAAGGCACCAACTGCACCTTCCTTGGGAACAGGAGCCTCTGCAGTGGCCAGGGAGGGAAGATTAGGGTCACGAAATGCCGGCAGTGGTCCCAGCACCAGCCCCCTGCATGTCCAAAAGGCTTCAGCAGAAGCAGCAGATCCTTCCAGTGCCGAGGGTGTGTTTGGAAATAGATAAATCAGTCAGTCAGTCACTGCTGATGTGCCACACAGCAGGGACAGATCCACTTGACTTTAAATACATCCTCTCTTCACAGGCTGAGAGGGCCAGAGTGAAGCAAGCAGCCGGTACTGCCTCACCACCGTTTAGAAGGGATTCCCCCTTGCAGAGATCCTGCCTGCCTATAAATCAATGTATTTGCCCCCCTCATCCCAAGCACGCGATCATCAGGAGCCAGCACAACCAGCAGTGCATCCACACACAAATAATTTGGTTTGTAAAATACCTTGGCGTAAGCGTTAAGTAACAAAGTCCCCGGTTTGCAGATGGGGAAACTGAGGCACAGAAGGAAGTGGCCTGCCCCATGCGATGGGGGACACGGATGAGTCAGGAACACATTCAGAGCAGACGTAATTACAGAGGAAGCGACTCCCAGCACCACATTACAGCACAGGGAGCTAGCAACCAGGTTGCAAAACAATGTTTGCTTCCCAACACACACGCACACACACACCCCACACCGGGCCTGCTCACAGATTTCACAGTAGTTCTTCCTATTCTCTTCTTTAAAAAAAAAAATCATTAATCCAAGGAGAAGAAAACGGAATTTCTGCACCTTTTTGTTTTACACAAAGAAAACTCAGGAGAAGGCAGCTCTGAGGCATTTCTGAGCCTGTGAAACACCAACCTGAAGCAAACTCCTTGACATTTAACAACAGCATTGCACAAACCAGCCTTAAACTCAGTGCACCGATGGTATGGGGGGTCAGGGTGGGAGGGAAGAACCCAAAAAGCCAGGCTGGATCCTGCCATGAAGACCAAGCACCAAAGCAAGGTCCTCCATGAGATGCCTGGAGCCAGGACACCAACTCCAGAGCAGCCTCCTGGGCTCCTGGGTTTGAACCTGAAGCCATATTTCACCTTTTCTTTTTTAAAATGAGAAGTCCTCCCTAGGGAGGAAAAGGCTGTTTGATGGCTAGGCTCAGGAAAAAACCCCATCAGGAGCTCCGAATTCAGGCACCAGCTTCAGGTGTGACCTTGGGCAAGGTCACTCAATCTCTGCATCTGCAGGGGGTTCAAGGGTCCCTCCCAAACTCCCAAGTGGCTGGGGAGGCCTCTGCTGCCTCAGCTTGCCCCAATCCCACCACAGAGCTTCCCAAAACCCCCCGATCTGAGCCACCACAGTACACTGCTACCCAAAAAAGCGGGTCTGATACCCATGCCGACCCCCCAACAGCTACCTCCTGGCCCTCCAAATGACACTGAAGCCTTTCGCCCCCATAGATGAGATACTTTAAGAAGCTTCCTCCCCTCAAAAGTAAGATAATTTCAGCTGTGTGAAGCAATTTGAAGCTTCGGGCAAGTCACCCACACAACTGGGCTTTGTCAGCTACAGTGCCCAGCTCCAGGGACCACAGGGGTCTGGGGGATGGGGGGGGGCGAGTCAGGCCATGGAAGGGAGGTTACTCCCCTAACTCCAGCCAGGGGGCCGGGACAATCGGCCGGACAGTGTGGGAATGGCTGCAGGGTCATGAGACCGCCCAGGGCTGGCATGGAAAGTTGTACGACTTCGCAACTCATTCTCCTCGCACAACACGGCCTTTGTGTCCCTCGGCTGCAGTGGCCACGAATATCGAGGGGCAAATGGGCTGCCCTGAGCTCCCCCCAGAACGGACATGGCCAGAGACCACCGAGATCCTTCCCTGAGTGCTGCCCCTAAAAATTGCCCCCATTCCCTTTTCAGGGGGCTGGACAGGCAGAGCAGAGCTGGGTGGTGCAGGGGATCACAAACAAGAGATGGAGCCTACCACCTTCATGGGGTCAACAAAAAATACCCCATCAGGAGCAGACACGGGGCACAACGCCGTGTCGGTGGGCTGCGTGAAATCCAGCTGGAAAGAAGCTCCTGACGGCCAGGTGACAAGTGACAAAAGCTGCTGGCACTGCCATCAGCTTATCCCCTCCTTGGCAAGAATAAGGTCTGAATGGGCCACCAAGGGGGAGCGTCAACTACTGACCTAAATTTCCCAGGCAGCTCTTTTCTCTCTCTGCTCCCCGCGACCGCCGAAAAGACATCGGACACTTGTTGTCCCAGACTGCGCGTCTCTGCAGGGCTGCACAGATGCCACATTTCACCCCAAAGTGGCTGTGTTTGAGGAATTAGGAAAATCGTTCTCACATATAACTCATAGCACCATCAACTTAAAATACGGCCAATCTGAAAGAGAGAGTTTACAACAATACCAGAGCTCTCCAATTTATTTACAAACCTGGCGTAACAAGATGCATATCCCTAACCACTCAGCCAACTCTGCTCTCAGCAGTGCTGAGCCCACTCTGCATTTCCAAAATACCAACCCAACTGAGCTTCGGCTGCCCCCAGCTGCCCAGGTCAGCCCGACATAAAGGCAGCCTAATTCCAGGCAAGAAAAATGTCATTTTTTGGTGTGAGAAGCGCTGCTGAACACACATGTGAGTGAGCAAACCCTCCGCCTCCCCGAAACGTTCCTCATGGCTATCTCAGCTGTTTCACATCTGACTGGTTTCACACCCAGGCCGACTGCAGTCGAACGCTGCTCCTCAACACTAAAAGGTTATTTTTCTTAAGATCAAATTATAAACTCACTCCTTTCAGACCTGCACGACTGCAAAAGAGCAGAGCAGAGCGTTAACCAAAACGCCTGAGCTTGCACTTCACTCACCTCGAGTCCAGCAGGATGTCACCCAATCGCGTTCCTACAGGAGCTCTGGAATTTGACATTTACATTCAAATGAGACGACCACATTAAGATGGGATCACAACCAAAAGCGCTGACAAAACACTGCTTAATTACTACTTTTCCACATAACCTCAGTGGGTTTTTTTTTCTTTTGCCTCTTTGGCTTGCTTGAAAATTTAGCTGGGTAAGGAGAGGAACCTGAGCAGCTGAGGAAGGCTCTGAAATACGCAGGTATCGGGTGGAAGAGCTCAGTCACATCTGCTTTGCCGATAACAGCGAGTGTTTTCAACGTGCTCTTCATCCGGAAAAGATCCCAAATCGCTTTACAAAGGCAGGGATCTCTTCTCCCACAGAGGTGCCACCCACTCCCACGGCACAGATGAGAAACTGAAGCAACACCATGCACTCGCTCTGGGCAGAAAGGGAAAATTATCATCACCTTTTCCACCGAGCACGAGGCAAAACGGCTTCAGGGCACTGCTACAACCCACAGTGCAAGGCTTCCTGGGAATAACTGTGTTTTGGGCTATGGCACGTGGTTATTTGGCCTCTTGCAGCTCCAGGTACCCAAGGAATGGAGATCACAAGCTGCTACACCCAATTTCTTAGAGGAAACGCATGTATGACAGCGCGAGTACAGACTGCAGCAGCAAAGAATTACTAAAATAATGTTGCTATATAACAAAAGAAAGTCAGTGGTTTGCTGGCCCAAACATTATCCTAGCTCTCACCACCGACTGGAGAAATGGGCATTCTTTTCCCTATGAACAGCTCACCCCAATTATAGGCCACACAATGCAAGTCGTCATCTCTGCACTCTGTATTTTGGGGAGCGATCATCCCAGCTTCCCCCTTCCAGCTGCATGGATCTATCTGAAGCCTGGATCCCTTGAGATAAATCGCAGATCTCCGGCCGTCAGGAGCATGAGCCATCATCTCTGCTGACACCAAAGCGCTGCAAAATCTCCAGGACAAGCCCAAGCAGGTCTCCCTCTGCCCAGGACCCACCCTAAACTATGCAGAGGCCGCGGGAAACACACCTTGCACGCAGCGGCACAGAGCCAAAAAGGTGGGAAGATGGCAGGCAGGAGGAAATGAAGGAGGGTGGTTTGCTTCTTAGGAGAAGTCACTATTTCAACCACTCCATGGCGCTATTAAAATTCAACTGCTCTCTAACAGGAATGTGCTGTTGGCAGTGTAGTGCCAAACTATCCGAATTATGTGGACCTGCAAAGCAGATGCATGTTCTTGAGAGGAAGACCCTGAACATCAACAGAAGCAAACTGCATTGCACAAAAAATCCAGAGGAAATAAAAGCACGCTGACATTTCTTTTTAAATAAATCTAAATTTTACATAATGCCATGGGAAGAAGTCTTTTGTGTTGAGCAAGTAATTGAGCCATCAGCAGCAAAAAGAACGAATTCACACTTTCTTATATCTCGACTGGACATCACATCGGGGGTAAAACACCAGAGGACACACATGGCATGACCGAGATCATGCAGCTATTGAAGTGAAGAGATCAGAGCAGAATGAGCAGCCTGCAAGTATCTGTGGCCTCTCTAAGGACAATATCACTCTGTTTTCTGCAAGCGGGCAGCCCCTCCAGCCCCCTCCAAATCCCTGGCTGAAGGCATCAGCTCTGGCGTGCCTCTGCCACAGCTCTCAATGCAGGGGCTCCATTACCGCAGCTCTGACCACTGGATTCACGACACGAAGACTCGCCTGAGGAACGAGACTGACCACATCATGCGGATTCAGTCGGCTCCTAAACAGCCACTGGGCTCCCAATCACACAACCAGACCAAACTACCACTCCACTGGTTCCTCAAAGCGGGGCGGCTGCTTTGTTCTGATCCTCCCAAAGATCAGAGCTTCGTGAGCATCCTGCTTCAACGTCACAAATTTAACACGAAGTGGACCCGCACCATGTGACGAGGCAGCCCAAGCTCCTCGGTTACAGAAACCAACCCTGTGTTTCAGTTCAACTCGATGAACTCGCACCGCTATCAGGTAAGCAAAACAGCCAGGGCTTTCCTTGCCGCTGCCAGGTCCGACCTGCCAGGGAGGTTTGCCTCTCCCTACTGTCTAGAAACATATGCCCGGGCAGCGTAGAAAGCTCCAGCACAGCATCAACCCTTGTTCTAGGACTGTTTCATACCAAGGTAAAAGAAAATCCACCCAAAAACCTACAGATACAGATCCTTTAGCATGGATAAGCACCACATCCCTCATCTCAGAGGAGCCAAAGCACTTCACGAGCCATGTATCGACAGGGAAGAAAGACCTAATACACCGCAGGAACAATCTGAGGCAGGACACAGAACGATTTAGCAGCAGAGAAGTTGAGACAGGAAAGGAGAATCCCACATCCTGCTACTGCTGCCAAGGGAACTCTGGTAGGAAGAGGATCTCGTAATTGCTCCCATTGACGTTTGGACAGAGAATCGAACACCCCTCAGACCCTCAATGAGCATCACGGGAACTTTAATGACTACAAGTCATAAAGAACCTTGATTTTCCTTCATAATTTAAAAAAAAAAAAGTTGCCTCCCACAGCAGAGCACCTCCAAGGTAGGAGTGGTGCCAAGAGCTGCCTTTGCCGTGGTGCTCTCCTGGCCAAGAAGGGGCAGATCTGCAGAGCCGGTGGAGCAAGGACAGCCCTCCCCCAGCCGCCAGCCAGCCATTTCCTCGCTCAGGAACGGCTGCATCCTGTGCTCATTCAGAAGAGCCTGCGTAGGTCTGATATATTTGGCAGAGCATCTAAATAGGGCTGGAAGAGCACTGAAGAATTCGGATGAAGGAGTCCTAAGCCCATGTTACACCAGTAACAGCACTGGGATCAAGTTGGGCTATGAAGGACCACCAAGTTTCTCATCAAGGTGACACTGCCCAGCAGCTCCTGGATGGACAGGTTTTGGGGGTCATTCAGCCCTGCTTACCTCAGGCCAACTGCGGCAGCTGATTGAAGGCATCTCCAAGAGACCAATTTCAATTTTACACCTCGACTAATTTATAACCTTTTTGGTATTCAAAACTGCCCCTCTCCCAGCCCTTACCACTGTGTCAGTGGGGAGAAGATGTGGAGGACTTCACCAAGACACAGTGGTGGTGGAACAACAACCACTCATACCAGATCAAGAGCAACTGGAACTGGGCTTTCGAATCCTGCTGGCAGCAGCAGGCCGCAAAGCAAGCGGCAGAATCAATGGTGCAACTGCAACGGAGCAGGAAGATGGTGACTGTCCCGGAGGAGATGGTCTCCGTGGTGCTGTTCACAAGACGGCAGACGTCTGGGATTCCTCATCATGCTGGAGGAAATAATTAGGGACACTGCTACGGAGAAAAGGGCTTGTTGCTTTTCATTTTCCAAAACTGCTTGAATTTAAGTGCTTTTCACTTAAAAACACATGTCCAGAAAAGCAAAGACATGCCAGATGCGGCTTTTTTCTAGTTGCATGGACAGCAAAAGGACAAGTGCTGGTAAGGAAAGGGCTCACAACTACCAGGCATAGACACCAAATCCAGGGTGTGATCAACCCTTCAGCAATCCCACCCCGGTTTCCCTCCATGCCTCCTTCACTGAGGCTCCACATTTTGATCCAAACTCTGACCTGTAAGCACAACCATAACACAGAGAGCATCACTGCTGCTGACCAGGGAAAACCAGCCAAAACCACCTGCAGCAATGCACAGTGCCCACTCCTGACGTGTCCTGAGCGTTTGGAAAGCGGGAGGGAAGCACCCTGCATCTCCCAGGACCATGGCTTTCACGTAAACCTGATGGCATCGACCACCCAGAGAAAAGACACAGCACAGCTCCATCTCTAAAGATGCTGGTAGGTAACTTTCACAATGAGGAAAACAGACGAGGGATGACCAAACGTCACACTCTGCGACACTGCAGACCCGGGAAGGGATTTCCTTCCAGGGCACGGCACAGCCTCGCACTGCGCACAGGGAAGTTGGGTTTCCGCTGCAGCATCGACTACCAGCAAAAACCAGAAGTCGACGCGACCCCGAGAGACAGCTTGGTCTGCTCTCATCTGCCACGTCACGCGGCGAAGCACCGCGGCCCAGCCTCTGCCGGATCTGTTACGGCACATCCGAATCAAGCGGCCACGGCACGGCGCAGAGCCTCCCCAGTCTGCCACCCCTCCAAAACCTGCGCTGATCAGCACAGGGCCCTTTCACCACTGATAGTCACAACCAGGACATCCTAAAACTTCTCTTATGTTGCAAGGTTTGCTTGAACTGGTTACCCCACCCAGACCTCCTTGCCAATTTTCTCCTTTGTCATCAGAGACCATATTTAATCCGGCAGGAAAAAAAAGCCGATGTAGTCACGGACCCAAGTCCGGCACGGATCCCTTCGACTTCGGTGTGCGCAGGGGTTTATTTTCATGCTAGAAGCCTGGCAGTGCTGGCATCACTTGGGGTTCCTCAATGTGATGGTCTCGGGTCATGAGGTCTGTCCACTAGGACTGGCACTGAGCAGCACTGACAGCCACCAGGTAACAGGAATTTGTCCGTACTGAGAAGAAATGAGCCACCATCCACCAAGGAGGCTGAGAACAACCCTCGGACCCCACTGCCAACCCACCTTGGCTCCAGTAAGGCTGTGTGTGAGTTGCTCCCAGGCCACCTCCTCTTCTCAGCAGAGCCACTGCAGCCCACGGCCTGCTGACAACGTCCAAGCGTGGTTTACAGGGCCGGGAAGGCCGGCTGCCACCCCTGCGTTAATGGAAGCTGCTTGTCTTGCTGCTGAAATGAACTCGTGAAAAGCCAAGCCCAAGTGTGCCCACACGCCTGTCGCCGCAGCCCTCCGATGGCTTTGCTCCCACATAGCTCCACCGCTGCCGTACAGCTACAGAGCAGCGCCCTGCAAAACCACGGTGGGGTTTTCAGGAGATCCTGCAGAGTAACAACACTTGAAACTGTGTTTCAAGCCTGGCTAAAGGACCAGCCCTGGCCCAAGCAGCACATTGTGTACAGAAGGGGAAGGTATCTTCTTCAACTCGAAAGCCCTGTAAGCCTGGAGGCACCAAGACCCACACCGAGATAAGCTGACAGTATTTCAAAGAGGCAACATTAGGCCCTTTCCCCAAAGGAAGCAACTGAAGACTTGTCACGAAGAAAAGAAGGCATCACCAGTATTCAGCCACTGCTCGGCAAATCACAAGGGACCACCGGGACGCTCCCACAGGAAGAGTGGGGCAGCACATCCCAACCACTTGAGGCTGAAGGAAAATCAAAGCCTTCTGCAGGTCCAGTTTTCACACCTTCCTCCCCTCCAGAGACCAGTCCTCACCACAGAGCAGCAAGAGGCCAAATCCTGCACCCCTCACTACAGCCAAAATCCCCCCAAGTCACCACTGGTGATTTCCCAGAAAGAGGTCAACAGCATCTCACCCTTTCACACCACATTCCTGCTCCCATCACAGCTTCTCTCCACCTCCTAAACCAAGAGGATCATAAGAACTGCTCAAATCCCAAATTCCCCCATTCTCACAGCCCACACAGCACCCATCCATCTCCTGACCTGCTCGCCCCCGAGTCCCAAAATCAACCCAGCCCTCTTCCAGCCCGCAGCCATGTCACAGGTTCCCCTTCACAGCCTCCACGTTCTCCCCCTCCGACAAGGCTGACGTTTCCTGCCTCGCTCCCCCTGCCTTCAGTGCTCCATGGCAGAGGCTTGGCATAGCCTAATTGCCTCAAATGGCACCTCCAAGGTTGCCTTTTCCACACCAGGAAAGGGGAAAATAAAAAGGAAAAAGAAAATAAAGAATCAGATCAGAGTTTACTGACAAAGCAGAGCGTACTGGACAGGACAGTCCCTTATCTAATTCCTAGTTTGTGGGTAAACAGACAGCTCGTCTCACCGTTCTCCACTCCACACGACGTGCAAAAGCGAATCCCAAGAGCATGCATGCCACGCACTTCATCCCCAGCAACGCTGTCCTGCCATGAAGCTCTCCTCCTTCCCTGCTCGCCGCAGGACCGGACAGCGCGGGGATGAAGGGAGGGAAGGTTGAACCGGTACCGCATGTACTCTGCCTGTTGGGGCAGGAGGCTCCAAGTAACTAGAGAGCAGCAACCTGTAGCTACAAGCCTGCCTTCAAAGCTTGCCCAGCTCTGTGTTGGGTAGGCACTCAAGCAAACAATACAAAAAGAAGAAGAAGAAAAAAAGCAATCTACTTACTGGTTTCCAGTTTGCCGGTGGGAAATAAGTAGGTGCACGAACCAGGAAGGAAATACGGTGCACAACTGCAGTTTAGCAGCAGGCAAGAGGGAGTTAAAACACAGCACCGGGATGCTTAGGAGCATCCTCTGCTGGGAAAAAAAGCAGGGCAGCAGTCCTTCCGCAGCAGGGAGAGCAGAGAGATCTCACGCAGATTCAGATGGGCATTACAGAGCTGCAAGGGTGGGAAGCTGGAGGAAAACACTCCCGAAGGTGCTAACCCTTCACAGACAAAGAAACCACCCAGTGAGCACCAGCGCCGTGTGTTTCTGCCCCGGCCCCCACATGCCAGGAGAGCACACAGATCCGTGCAGGGCTTTAAGGCGTTTTTGAAGTATTTGAGACAACAAGGCTGTCACCAGGGAGATCACGCTCCCCACGGTCCGGCTGTATGCGTTTTTTAAGGGGTCGGCAAAGCAACGGCGTCGGCAAGCTGCTGATTGCCAGGGAATCTGCGGCTCATCTCACCGACGTGGCCTTGGCTCCCACCTGCAGCCACAGGGCAGCTCGCACCAGTTTCCAGTTTCTCGCACCTCGTCACGTTCAGACAGGACGCTGAGCCCTATAGTTTCCTTCCACCTTCAGCCCACAGCCGCTGCCCAAAATCTCACAGGAAGATTTACAAGTCCCTCAGCCAGCCAGGTCCTGGTGGGGAAGGAGCCCCATCACGATTTGAGGTGCAGAACGACTTTTGCTCCGTTTGCACCGTGGAAATTGCATCCAGACTCTGCTATGGGAGCCAGCAGTAACACGGGGGAGGCAGGGAAACTGAAACTATGCACGGAGGGAAGACGATACGGCCAGGGAGCTGGGCGAGAAACAATTGTCCCTGGATACTCGCAGAGGATCCCGGCGCTTGTCTGACCTCGTTTACTCCCACTCTGACATCCTCCCAGAGCTCCTCCGGGACCAGCGGGATGCTCCAGGCGCAGGTGTTGGGATGGACACAAAGCTCACGCCGATGGAGGGGGAGCACCCAACAGAAAACACGTGCCAGTTTGGATCAAAGGGTCACGGGATTGGGTACAAATGCTTCTCTTCATCTTAGAGACCGCCCGTCTTTCTCCCTTTCCCCGAGTTTTGCTCATCAGAAGGCTTTTAATTACAGACTGAAACCAGTCTCTTCAAATTTGAGGTTCAGGCTGGTTGAAAGCGTAGTTAAGAACGACTTTTCACTGCTTTGACTACGCAAGATAACGAGTAGCGCTCTAATTGTCTGCCACAGAAGTCTCCTCTTTCAATAAACGCAGCATCCTGAGACTGGGAAAAAACCCTCACGTGTCAGTTTTAATCAAGATTAAACCACACTTCTCAAGCATTTAGGCTCCATCTCAAACACAGACTAGGAGTTTCACAAGACCCCCCAGTTTTTAGGTGGGACACCTGTCAGGGACTCAATTCTGCAGAGTTAAACCCCAGCACTTTATCTGCCAAACAAGGTCTCGAGTAAAGCCAGGCAACACAACCAAACCATCGCAGCACCTCGCTATAAGCACAAAGCTCTCTTTTATTTGCGTCCCATGCCGACATCCAGATTCCCATGCCGTGAAAACAACCGTAATTTCCAATTCTGCTTTAAAAGTCGCAAAACACAAAGCAAACCCACCACATCTGCCGTGCCAAATTGATTCCACGCAGATGCGGCTGGCCCAGCACCTCTACGAAGCCGAGCTCCTTATTGTGCCCATGATACGACTAAATATCATCACGGGACCTGCTACCACAGTGCAACAAGATGCACATAACAATAAAAAATAAATAACAATTTTCAAAAAGGCATAAGAAGAGTTGCGAGACCAGCAGAAAAGGAAGAACTACTTTCATTCACCACCAAATTTATTAAGAGCTCATGCCTTGCAAAACCCTCCCCTGAGTTACTAACGCAATTAAGGCTTGGTGGAAAAATCCCACCATCTCACCCATGTTTGGGTTGCGCCTCTTCACTCCCTCTCTCCCCAGAACAAGCCTAAACAGGGGCCAGAATGAATATCAAACACGAATGGCTCCTCTCTAATAAACTGCTCAGTTTCTCTGTGTCTCTCTTTATGTTTAGAGTTGTTTAAACCCCAAATCTCCAGCAAACCATCAGAATTAAGCCAACCTGTCTCTTCCCCATCAGCCTCCAAGTGCCCACATGCTACAACTTTCAACCAGCACCAACAGAAACATTCAGAAATTAAACATTTCCTTAAAAAAAACAACAAAACAAAACAAAATACACAAGACCAAAACAAAAGCCAAAGAAAATCTGACACTTTTTAAAACGACAGGATGACCTTTTAGCTCTGCTGCACGCAACTTCAACCCTCATTAGGTTGTAAATTCTTCCAGGCAGAGACCTTCTCTACCCATGTCTATAAAGTACTTATTATATACGTTATGGTTTCAATCGCCAAGTCAATTCATGGCATGGAGAATGTGGCTAATCTCGAACTCAGACCAGCAGCAAACTCTTACCAAGAGGCCTTGAGCCGAGAGAAACTTTTGCTGCCCGGCCTACCGCTGCCCTGTGGAGAGAGAGAGGAGGCTGCCTGAAACACGGGAGAGCCAGGCGAGGTACCAGCCATCACACAGGCTGCTAGTGCATGACAGGAACTGTTGCTTTCAACACACGAATGCTGGGATTTAAAAGTTGTGGTAAGAGGAAGCCCCAGGTGCCGGGAGTCCCTCTCCACACGCAGGGGTCTGAGGGCTTTTTCCCGCACTACTGAAAGAACACAAGCAATGAGGCCCTTTCCCCAGGCAGCACTCAGCTCGCCTCCGCTTACAGCCCACGGTCACCACAGCAATCTGCCCATGACTTTGTCTCTTGCCATCAGCCTCACAAACGCAGCGCTCCCAGGGAAGTCGGCAGTGACCTTCAGCTATGACTCGGGGGGCTCAGCGCGGGCACCCAATGCCCAGGCTCCGTTCCCCACCCACTGCCTCAAACTCAAGTGCCCTGAGATGGAGGACGGCAAAGACAAGGAAGCGTCACAACCCTGGCCAAGCAGAGAGGCCTCCCCTTGTCTGTGAGCAAGGGATGCTGCCCCTCATGTCACCCTCGGCAGCCGCTCGCTGGTTTTCCCTGCTGCGCAGGTCCAGCGGCAGGGAGAGCAGCTTATCCTGCATGGCTCTTCCAGGGCTGCCCTCGACGCAGGGCCCAGCCGACGGCTTTCAGGGCCCCAACCCCCGAGGAGAGGGGGATTATCACTGCGAACGGCCGTCGGCTGCCCGACCTCCCTCTCCCCCCTCTGCGCACGGGGGTGGGTGCAGAGCCGGCCGGAGGGAGATAAGGAAGGGGTGGAAGAAAAAAAATAAAAAACAAACCCAAAAACCCACAGAACGAAGGCAGGGACAGGCCTCCCCCCCAGCCAGCTCCCCGCGATGACGACCTTGGGGTGCTCGGGGACA
>NW_010192359.1:0-1159 GCF_000695765.1 Mesitornis unicolor
GGGCGTGGCCTCGTCGCCCCTCCGTGGCAGCGGGTTCGAGTCCCCCCACTGCTGTCCAGTGATGTGGGTCGGTCACAGGCGTGGGATCATGTGTGTTTCGCCGTGGGGCTGCGATGTAGTTCACATGGACGTCACATATCAATACCCTGATATTTGTAGAATCAGTCAAAACCATAAACCACTTCATAGGGTGTCCCTGGCCATGGTGGGAGGGTAGAACTAGATGATCTTTAAGGCCCCTTCTAACCCAAACCATTTAATGATTCTGTTATATGATTCTATATGCAAAAATATGGTATTTTATATTTAATTTTTACAGAATCATAGAATCATTATGGTTGGAAAAGACCTTTAAGATCATCAAGTCCAACCCTTTTCCATGTCCACTTCTAAACCACGTCCCTGAGCACCATATCTAGATGGCTTTTAAATACATCCAAGGATGGTGAGTCCACCACTTCCCTAGGCAGCCTGTGCCAGTCTTTGATAACTCTTGGTGTAGAAGTTTTTCCTAATGTCTAACCTAAACCTCCCCTGGTGCAACTTGATGCCATTTCCTCTTGTCCTATTGGTTGTAACTTGTGCTAAGAGACCTACACCCATTTCTCTACAACCTCCTTTTGGGTAGTTTACAAGGTCTCCCCTCAGCTTCCTTTTCTTCAGACTAAACAACCCCAAGTCTCTCAGCTGCTCTTCATAAGACACATTCTCAAGACCCTTCACCAGCTTTGTTGCCCTTCTTTGGACCCTCTCCAGCACCTCAATGTCTTATACTGAAGCAATACTATTTCATAGAAAAGATATTTTCCCCCCACCCTGTATTTTCTCAGTATATATTGTTTTACGTTTTTGTTCTAGCAGGAAATCAGTTCAGATCCTAATTGCTGTTTATCCAAAACATAATGACTGCAGAAGCCAAGATTCGTAGCAGAATCCAAAAGAAAAAAATTATAATTTATATCGGATTGATCGGGGCCTCTTAATGCAAACCTCTTAACTCTGGATGATTGATGGCTTTTATTACTTAATCAGGGTACAATGATTTGCATAATCACTGCACTTTGATGGTTATTAGACTCATTCGCTGTGCTAGAAATTATAACTTTGCACTTAATGTGGTGGACTGGAGAGACCCCACCTCGATCCTTTGTCCTGCCAC
>NW_010192360.1:0-392 GCF_000695765.1 Mesitornis unicolor
CACCACCCCTTCCCGCACCCTGCCTTCAGGTGGGCATCACCTCGGGGAGGTCCCCAAGGGGGGCTGGAGGAGGCTTGAGGGAACCCATAGCCCTGCTGGGGTTGGGGGTGTGGGGTGGCTGGGCTGTGCTGGGGGCATTTTGGGGGTCTCCTAACGCCTTTTCGCAGCAAAACGCAGCCCCCCACAGCCTGGGGTTGCTGCTGGGAGGGGAGAATTGGGGTGTTTTCCCCCCCTAAAAGTGGTGCTGAGCATCCCGCTCCCCCCAGGATGGACGAGTCGTACTGCCTGTCGGCGCTGCGGTCCCCCTTCTACCCACTGCCGACGCCAGGCTCGCTGCCACCCCTGCACGCCTCGGCCATGCAACTGCAACTCTCGGGGGTCACGCACCCCCC
>NW_010192360.1:414-875 GCF_000695765.1 Mesitornis unicolor
CCCCCCCCGTGCTCTCCCCCTCCTCCCCCGCCGCCCTGCAGTCCGAGCGCATCTCCAGCCTCGCCGCCGAGAGGTACGGAGTGGGGACACGATGGCTTTGGGATGGGGACATCGACAAGGCACCCCAAGGGATGCCGATGGGTGTCTGGGGGTTGTTTTAGGGGGTTTTTTTTGGCTTTTTTTATGCAGGTTGCAAATGGACGAGGAGCTGCGGCAACGGGAACGAGAGCGGGGGAAGGAGCGGGAGCGAGAAGCCGACCGGGAGCGGGAAAAGGAACGGGAACGGGAGCGGGAACGGGAGAAGGAGCTGGAGCGAGAGCGGGAGAAGGAGCGGGAGCGGGAGCTGGAGAGGCAGCGGGAGCGCGCCCGGGAGAAGGAGCTGAGCATGGTGAAAGCCATGGAGGGGCCCTTCCTCCCCGTGGCCGAGCTGCACGGGCTGCGGGGGCACCCAGCCGAGGAGC
>NW_010192361.1:0-2957 GCF_000695765.1 Mesitornis unicolor
GCCGTGTGTTGGTTCGCATCGGTCACCCAAAATACACCAGATTCGCCCGGTGCTGAAAGCCTTTGCCAAGGCCAAGCCGTGGCCATGAGAGGAACTGGGGCCTTCCAGGGAGCACAGGGGGACAGGGACAGGGTCTCACCCCTGTGGGTCGCCCTGGGCACTGGTAAAGGTGCTGCACCAGCGCAGTGACACAGCCCTGCCAGCGGCCATACGTGCTCCCCTGTATTGCCGTGATCCCCCATGTATTCCCGTGTTCTCCCGTGTAGTCTTGTGCTCTCCTGCGAAGCAAAAGCAAAACAGGGAAAAAAATACGACTAAAGGAGAAGTGTTGACCCCGAGCACTCGAGGGTGTCACCGGAGGCAGGGACGCCTCTCCTCGTGCCGGAGCCAGCCGCCACGCTTATCTTCCTTATTATTTCTCCCCCTTTTTCCTAAAGCAGCTGTTTTCAGCCCACTTAATTTGTTCCTTTTATCTATATTAAATTACCATTTCTTCTCCTTCTCCCTCTCCCCCTGTAAAATGTCACTCACGAAATAACTGCATCTACAACTCTCTCTTTCCCGCCCCCCCCAGTCCCGTTTTATTTTATTTTTTTCATTTTTTTTTATTTTTAATGTCGTTAGGGAGAGATTACACAGAAGTAAATGGTGAAGCTGATCATTGCTAAACCGGTTAGAATTCCTGTCATGCGGAACATTAGAAATTATGCCTCTTTGAGGCGCCGTATTTAGCAGACATGAAAGAAAAGAAATTACCTCCTCCTCGAGCCGGCAAATTGGAACACCATTAACCTCGCGGGCACGGGGACGGCTCGCGCGCCCGCGCCGGGTCAAGGACACCGCTGGCCCTGGGGACGGAGACGGTGGATGGAGATGGGATGGGACGGGACAGGATGGGATGGGATGGCACAGGATGGCTCGGCGTGGTACGGCACACCACGGCATGGCAAGGCACGGCACAGCACAGGACACAGTTTGCATGACCGTCTCCTTCCCCATAATGCCAGGGAGGAAGATAAAAGGGAAATGGGGAAAATAAACGTGGAAAAAACCCTTCCTGCGGCATCCCCGGCGTCTCCTGAAATGGGGCCGTTGTCCCTCTGCGGCCGCCCCGCGGTTTGGTTTGGTAAAAATCAATTAAATCAGTGCTGTGGGGCAGGGGGTGGCCCCTGTGTCACCATCCCCACTGGGACCCACGCCGTGTCACCAGAGTGGGGGATGGAGGTGGCCCTGGTGTCGCCTCCCAATCCCCCTCCTTCAGCTGAAATTAAACTTGATTGCGAATAATGCTCCCTCCTCTTCGTTAGTGCAGAAAAAAAGGGGAGAAGAAAATGAAATTCCTTTAAAAACGTGTGTATCAAAATCACATGTTCTCTATCGAGAGGGGACTTTCACCAGGATAATTATGGCAATTACTCCCTTTCTCTCCCAACCCGCGTTGTTTTCGTTCTGTGCCTTCATCCTCGTTTTGCCGGTGCAGGGGGAGCCACCGGCCCACCGTGGGGATGAGCCATGCTGGGACCACCAGGGACCCTGTGCTGGGACCACCTGGCGGGGCCCTGGTGCCTCTCCCTTCCCCCTCCAGTATCAATTGGAGCAGGGGGTGGATGGGGGTCTTGGGGACAGCTTGGCTGCTGTGCCCCCTCCTTGGATCCCTGCAGGACGTGGCCCCTGGGCTCGGGGGGGGTCTCCCCACACTGGGTGGGTGCTGGGCCCCCCAGTTTCCCCCCACTTGAGGCGATGCCCTGGGAGGGCATCCATGGTGGGGCTTTGCAATCCACGTTTGGGGTGCTTCAGCGTTTATTTGGGGTGACCCTGGGAGGGGTCACAGACCCCATGTGGGGGCTGGGACCCCCTCATCACTCCCCCATTGCCCCGGTGGTGCCACAGGGGGTCCTGGTGTGCACAGACCCTCAGGGGGGGTCCCTGCCCATGGTGGGGTCAAGGTGCTGCCCCCCCCAACTCCCCCTTCTCTCCCCTCTGCTTCTCTGCAGCCGCCTCACGCCCCAACACCGTGGACAAACCCTGCCTGAAGCTGAAGGTTTACGTTCGGCCCACAAGTACGTGGATTTGGGGGGTCGGGGGGAGGTCCTGGCCCTGGGTGATGCTCCTGCGGACCATGGAGGGGGGCCTGGGTGGTGTTGCCAGGACAGGAACAGTGCCCGTAGCCCTGCAGAGCCGGACATTGGCTTCAGAGAGGGGAAAGAAAAAAATCATCATCGTGGTAATCTCTGCACAGTGGCTACTTTTCAGAATCAAATAACTCAGCCATTAAAAAAAAAAAAAAAAACAAATTAATAATTTTCTTCTCCTGTTAACGTGTAATTAGCAAATGGCAGCAGCTCTCCCTGGGGAAGGGCTGAGTGCCTGCGAAATGTCACCGTTTAAAAGGATGTCTTTCTCCTTTTTTATTTGCGTGGTTTTAAAATAAAACCCCGTATAATGAAACCATCTGTAAAAAATCATTCTGTTTTGTTCAGGACTCGGGTATGATAGGGAGGGGGAAAAAAACCAAACCCCTGATATTATTTTTTAGTATTTTACAAATATCGGAAGTTGATGACGCCGGTGTCTGGCAGAGGGGACTGGGCTGCCTCTGTGGGGTCAGGGTCCCCAAGGGCCATCCTGGGTTGGGACCCCTCGAATGGGCCCAGCACAGGGAACCCCGGGCCGAGGGGAAAATGGAGGGGATGGAGCATCCCCCGAGAGGATCAGGCGCAGCTTTTCCCTGTTTGTGATCCACAAAAACCCTTAGTCCAGTAAAAAATGTGCTGTGGGACCTGGTGGTGGGGCCTGGTCCGGCTGCTGGCTCACGGCTCCCTCCTCTCCCTCCTCTTGCTCCTCTCTCCGCTCCGCAGACGATTCCCTCTACGAGTCCCCGGAGCCCATCTTCACCAGCAACAACTCCTGCTGCAGCCTCAGGGTCCCGCAGGCCGCGCTGGCGGTGGTGCCGGTGG
>NW_010192362.1:0-1186 GCF_000695765.1 Mesitornis unicolor
CCACCTTGCACCTCATCAGCCGCTCACCCTTGGCCAGCGCCGGTGCCTCGGGGCCATGCAGGTCATTGATGGGGGTGACAGCCACCAGCCCTGGGGACAGCCAACCCCTGGGTGAGCCAGAGATTGGAGGGGACAGGATTGACCCCCTCCAACCGTGGGAGCCTCCCCAGGGACAGGGGAGCAGGGAGATATGGAGCTGGGTTTGGTGGTCCTCAAGGCTGGGTGGTCTTCAAGGTCTGGGGGGGTCACCAAGGTTTTGAGGGGCCACCAAGGTTTCAAGGGCCTCCAAGATCTGGAGGTCCCCAAGGTTCTGGTGATCACCAAGGTCTCAGGAGCCTCCAAGGTTTGGTGGGCACCTCTGTTTGAGGGGGCCACCAAGGTTTCAGAGGTCCCCAAGGTTTTAATGATCTTCAGTGTTTCAAGGGCCCCCAAGATTTTGGTGGTCACCAAGGTTTCAGGGACCTCCAAGGTTTTGGTGGTCCCCAAAGTTTGGGAGGCCACCAGAGTTTCAGGGGTCTCCAGGGTTTTGGTGGCCCCCAAGATCTAACAGTCCCCAAAGTTTCAAAAGTCCCCAAGGCTTTCATGATCCTCAAGGTTTCAGGGGTCCCCAAGGGTTTGGTGGCCCACAGGGTTTGGTGGTCTCTAAGGTTTCAAGAGACCCCAAAATTTCAGGGGTAGCCAGCTGGGGTCTGCTTGGTCCCCTTTGTCCCCTCCTTTGCCCTCTCCCACCTTTTCTCCTAGAAAAGGCCACAGAGCCCCACAGGACATTTTCTCACCCACAGTCCCATAAATGAAGGATAACCCTCATGAATTTCACCAGACCGCTCCGTTTCCCCCCTAAAAAGCCCTCGGTGGGTGCAGCCCATACCCATGGGGGAGGTGGGGAGGACGGCGGGGGACGTGGTGGCCATGAAGTCAGCGATCTGCCGCAGGGCCCAGATGTGGGACGAGTTGTTCCCCTTCTTCATCTGCTCCTGGATGAGGCCCTCCAGCTCCTCCCTGAAAGACTGCGCCAGCCCGGCCCCCGCAGCGTCACCTCCCCACGGAAGGGACGCAGTGACCGAGCAGGGACCGTCCGGTGACGCCGGGGTGGGGGGCACCGCTGGATCGGTGGTGGCAGCATCACCAGCTTGGTGTCACAACCACCACAGGCTTGGTGGCACGATGATGGTGGCCCTGCCAGCTT
>NW_010192362.1:1262-1632 GCF_000695765.1 Mesitornis unicolor
TGGCTGGGTGTCAGCAACACCAGTGGCTTGGTGGCCTGGTGCCAGTGTCACCTCAGCAATAACAGCACCACAGGCTTGGTGGCAGTGACACGGCCAGCTTGGTGGCACCACCAACCAGGTGGGGACATGCCCTGAACCTGGTGGCAGTTGCTTTGGGCCAAGAGCTTGGGGACAAGAGAAATGGGGTTTGGGGACAGGAGGGCCGGGGTTGGGGACAGAAATGGGGTTGAGGTCAGAAATGAGTTGGGGACTGGATTTGGGACAGGAGGGACGGGGTTGGGGGCAGAAATGGGGTTGGGAACTGGGTTTGGGACAGGAGGGCCAGGGTCTGGGGACAGGAAGGCCAGGGTTGGGGCTGAGGCTGTGGATG
>NW_010192363.1:0-1246 GCF_000695765.1 Mesitornis unicolor
GGGGGGGCTCGGCTGGGACCCTGTGGGCTGAGCATCCCAATTCTCTCGATGTTTCCCTGTGAGGTGTTCACGTCGCTGGGGAGCAAACCCAGAAGGGGTTGGTGGGGCTGGTTGGGTGCTGTGACGGTGGATGTCGGGGTTTGCAGCCGGTGTCAGAACGTTGTCACCCCGCAGGGACCCGGGCGTCCCCGAAGCAGCGTCTTGGATCAGTGGAAGAAGGAAAAGGAGCATTGATCCTTCGAGAAAGGTGGTGTCTGGGTGTGCAAACGCTGTGGCCAGGAGCTGGGCCAGCATCTGGCCACTATTCCTCCAGGTTTGGTAGCCCCGCTGCGATGTGTGGAGCCCCTGGGGCACCGATGTCCCCAACCCGGTGGGTTGTGATTGCAGCCGCCCTGCGCCCGTGCCAGGAGAGGGGCAGCGTGGTTCGGGGTCTCCGTGTCCAAACACGTCCCCGCAGCAGGAGCTGGGTCCTCCTCTCTGAGCTCTGTGCTGCCGTGTGACAACTGCTGGCGTTACTCCCTGTAAACGGGCACTTTTCCGTCTCTTGGCTCTCGCTGCTGGCGCAGACAAACGACGGCTTTGCGATTCGGGGCTTTCGGCCTCGGGAGCCGGGAGGTTTTGTGCTGCGTTTCCCTGTGTCCGGGTCCAGGACGGCTCCGTTTCGGGACACGCTGAGCATTGATGGGGTTATCTCGGAGTTTCCTGCAGGGAGCACTGAGGAGGCCTGGTCCTCCCCGCTGGGCATTTAGAGAGCAAACAAGAAAGAAGAGGGATTTAGACTAGGGGCGCTTCTGAATGAGCCATTGAGGGGCTGTGTCTGAATTTCCAGCTGCCCAACCCTGGGGTTTCGGATCCAAGAACGCGATTGCCGCTGCTCCCAGGCCTGCACAGCCCCGAGGGGTGGTGGGTTTCTGCGTGGGGGCTGCTCCGAGAGGCGGCCACAGCCTTTTCTGTGTCTCTTTGTGGTTGTGCTGCGGTGCCCAGGTCCTGCAGGACCCCTCACTGCTCCGGGGCTGGGCTTTGGGGATGGGAATGCAGGTTTTCATAGAGTCACAGCAAGGTTTGGGTGGGAAGGGACCTTAAATGTCCCCTAATCCCAATCCCCATGGGCAGGGACACCTCCCCCAGCCCAGGCTGCTCCCAGCCCCGGCCAACCTGGCCTTGGACACTGCCAGGGAGGGGGCACCCACAGCTTCTCTGGGCACCCTGGGCCAGGGCCTCACCACCTCACTTTCAGACGATAATC
>NW_010192363.1:1484-2104 GCF_000695765.1 Mesitornis unicolor
CTCCAGGCTGAACAACCCCAACTCTCTCAGCTGTCCCCATAGCAGAGCTGCTCCAGCCCCTCAGCATCTCCGTGGCCTCCTCTGGACTCCAGCAGCTCCATGGGCTCTGCTGGTGAGGAGCTGATGCTGAAAGCCCTGGAGGTGAAGCAGGGCAGAGCAGGGCCCTGATGCCTCGTCCCGCTGCCGTCCCAGCTGGATTTGAAGGCAGTTTTTCTGCCAGGCGTCCTCGCAGCTCTCGCTGGTGGGAGGCATCTGTAGCCGGCAGTACAAATACGCGTCGCTCCATCGTACGCGGCCCTGGCCAAGTGACTCATCGCTTTGAGTCAGCCTGGGCGCTGTAGCACGCGCGTCTCGCAAAAAAACACCAGAGCCATACATTGAAGTGCCTCCAGCGGCTGTTTACAGCGAGCTGGGTTTGGTACAGAAGCGTTGCAGAGGAGAGCTGGGAAGGGGGGTGTTGTGACCCCTGTATGTGCCATGGGCCCTGGGTGCCCTGTGCTGGGCACTGCTGAGGCCGTCCCTGCAACCCTGGGCTCAGCTTTGGGCCCCAAAAAGGCCATGGAGGGGCTGGAGCGTGGGCAGAGAAGGGCAAGGGAGCTGGGGAGGGCTCTGGAGCAGCC
>NW_010192363.1:2732-6144 GCF_000695765.1 Mesitornis unicolor
CAAAACCGTGTGGATGTGGCATTGGGGACGTGGTTTATGGCCGTGGAGGGGTTGGGTTGACGTTGGACTGGATCTTGGAGGTCTCTTCCAACCCCAATGACTCTGTGCTTGATCCAGGGGAACGTTGTGGCTCCTCTGGTCCCAGATGCTCCGTTAATCCCCGTCTCCTTCTCTCTGAAGTTTTGCTGGAGCAGAGCAGCTCCGTGCTGCGGATCCAAGCCAGGGGAGCCGTAACGTGGGGCGATGGTGGTCCCCAGAAGCCACCGTTTGTGCACTCTGGACTCTGGCTGCGTGAATCCTTGCCCGGCCCAGGCCAGCGCCGTGGTGCAGAGGAGCAAACGCCTCGGTACCAGAGCTGCACCCCACCTTCTACTCCCAACACAGACTCACCAGCACCAGCACGGGCACTGCTGGGCGACCATCCCATGGCTCCTGACACTTTCTGGAGCTCGCCGGGTCCGGTGAGCCCATGGGCAACCAGAACATGAGCAGGGGCTGGTGTCGGGCTGGCTCTTGTTCTCCCCCACCACCGCTTCTCCCTGCCCTGTGCCTCTTTCGGTGTCGCTTCCTGTGGCTGCCGAGCCCTGCGGTCGTCTCGTGGGTTGCAGCTCCGCTTCCCAAAGGTCATCGAGTGGGACGACGCTACTGAACACCCCGCACGGGCTCACCCCTGCAAGTTGTGAACCCGTGAGGCCGCTTGGGACGAGATGGGAAATCCTCTGTGCCACGTCTTGGGCGATTCTGCTTTTCCACAGGGGAATAAATGTGGTTTATGTCAGTGCGGGGTGAGCAGTTCTGGCTCTGGAGCAACACCCCTGCGGGATAAACCGGTGGGAAAGCTTTAACGCACCGGTCTGGGTCTGTCTCCCAGTTCGTGAGGGGGCTCTCCCACTGGAAGGAGAAATCTGGATGGGTTTTATCAGCAGCAAATCCTCCTGTGGCCGTTGAACGGCTGCGTTCACACGTGGTCCCGGTTTCGGGAAGGTGGGTGAGCGTGAGGAGGAAGCCTCAGCCTGTGCCATCTGTTGGAGGCAGATTCTGCAACCCCCAGTGACATTTTGGGGACCGCCGGGGCGAATTTCGCCGGTTTTGGCGGTGTTTTCCTCTCCTGAGCCCGTGTTTGCGCCCGTCCCTGCAGGAACCCGACGCTTTGCTTGCTGCGAGTTTTGTTGTCCCTGTTTCTAGCGCTGGGATGCTGGGTTTGAGCAGCAGCTGTGGCTTTGTGAACACTGAAACCAGAGTAAAGAAGACTCGGCCCGAAGCAGAAACGCGCCCTGGAGGTCCCCAGGCCCCGGTGCTGAGGCAGGAGGAGGGGGTCACCCCCAACCCCCTTCATTTCGGGTACCCCACACCACTTTGGGGGTCGGAGCAGCGATGCTGCAGACCCGGAGCAGGTTTTATCTCCACCTCTCGCTGTGGTCGTGGTGCGAAGCTTCCGGGCCTGGGCTGCTCCTCTTTTCCTCTGTGGCTGTGACTCTTTTAACCACTGAATGCTCGCGTGTCAGAGCAGGCGCTGTGTGCGCCTCGGGGCAGGGATCATCCCGCTCCCGGAGCGCGTGTTTCCAGTACCCAAAGGGTGTTTGTCCGCTCCAGTTTGGGAGCTGGGAGAAGAGGGGATGGGGGGGAGTTGGTGAAGGCGGGAGCAGCTCCTGGTGAGATGGGGTCGGGCGTTTGGGGGGAGCAACGTGCAAGGGCCCTGCGTTTGCTAAAGCAGAGGCTCCTCTCGCTTCACTTCACATCGGTTGTGTTGTGGGGTGACTCCTTATTGGTTGTGTTTGTGGGGTGACTCCGCTTCACATTGGTGGTGTATGTTGGGTGGCTGTGTTTCACATTGGTGTTGTTTTTGGGGTGACTCTGCTTCACATTGGTGGTGTTGGTGGGGTGACTCCACTCCAGTTGTGTTTCTGGGGCGACTCCACTCCAGTTGTGTTTCTGGGGTGACTCCACTCCGCTCCAGTTGTGTTTCTGGGGTGGCCCCGCAGCGCCACGTGTCAGCTGGCAGGGCCCAGCCCTGTGACTTGGCAGCTCCCTCCTCGCTCGGCTTCGCAGACTCTCGTGCTCCGTTTGGGTGTTTCTGAGCGCGCCGTGCCCCAGCCGCGGCGGCGGGAAGGGTTTCTGGGGGGAAGGAGAAGCCGAGTCCGTGTCTGTGCTCACCGGGCGTGTTGTGGGGCTGTGGGTTGGTGTAGGAAGTGGAGCACAGAGCTGCCCAGGCTGCTCACCTCCTCTGCACGGCGCCTTCTTCCCCTTCCCTCTCCGGATTGCGCCGACTGCCCAAATAATCAAGACTTTTGGTCTGGAAATGAACCGGTCCTGTGCTCGCTGCTCCTCTCGCAGCCTCCGAACCAGCTCCGCTGCAAACCGGTGATAACGCTGCTCTCTAGAGCAGGAAAAGGCTTCTCCCGTCTGTTGAGGGCCCTGACCCCTGGTATTCCGTGTTTTGGTTTTGTTTTGGATACCCGCAGTGCTGTTAATTGAGGTGTGCGCGTTAATTGGGAGCTGGCAAAGCCCGCGGTGACTCACGCGTGCGATGGCCCCCTCAGGATTTGGGGAGGGCGGGACATGGTGACGACTGAGGGGTGTTTGCAAGGTGGGGTGAGGGGACTGGGTCCACATTTGGCTGTAACACCACAATGGCTGTGGCCACCACCACCCTGGGCTGGCCCAGCACTGGTGTGGGCAGCAGGAGCAGGGCAGGGATCAGCCCCTGTGCTGGGCACTGCTGAGGCCACCCCTGCAATCCTGGGCTCAGCTTTGGGCCCCAAAAAGGCCATGGAGGGGCTGGAGCGTGGGCAGAGAAGGGCAAGGGAGCAGGGGGGGGATCTGGAGCAGCCGAATGCTGGGGAGCAATGAGGGAGCTGGGGGTTCAAGTGGAAAGGGTTCTCAGGGCCTGGCAGGGGCTGCCCAGGGCAGTGGGGGAGTCCCCATCCCTGCAGGGGTTCCCAAACCGTGTGGATGTGGCATTGGGGACGTGGTTTATGGCCGTGGTGGGGTTGGGTTGGGTTGGACTGGGAAATGCACCTCCCCAAGCCGTGTGGGGCTGGGAGCTGGAACGCGGCCGCAGTGTTGAGTGCTGCGGGCAGGACGATCGCTGGCTTCTTGTGCCGGAGCGGCTGCGGGGCCTCCAGCGCGGGTTTGCCTCGTGTTGTGCTCAGAAACCGCGGTCCTGGGGCGCGTGTGTGTTGTGGGTGTCAGCAGTGGGGACGTGGTGCCTGTGGGCATGGACTGAGTGTGGTCTGGGTTGAAGGGACCTCAAAGGTCACCTAATTCCACCCCTCCTTGGGCAGGGACACCTCCCCCAGCCCAGGCTGCTCCAAGCCCCGTCCAGCCTGGCCTTGGGCACTGCCAGGGAGGGGGCACCCACAGCTTCTCTGGGCAACCTGGGCCAGGGCCTCCCCACCTCCCAGGGAGGGAT
>NW_010192363.1:6375-6912 GCF_000695765.1 Mesitornis unicolor
GTGGATGGCCCAGAGCGCGAGGTGTTGGTGGGACATGGACTTTGAGAGCTGCTCAGTTCAGGAGTGTGGCTGTGGGGGGCGTGTCCTGGTTTTACTGGGACAGAACTGATGGACAACAGGAAATTTAATGGACAACAGGAAATTTAATGGATAACAGGAAATTCAGTGGAAAACAGAAAATTTAATGGAAAACAGAAAATTCAATGGAAAACAGGATATCTATCTCCATCTATCTATCTCCATCTATGTCCATCTCCATCTCTCTCTATCTCTCTCTATCTCTCTCTCTCTGTACATGTCTATCCATATATTGTATCCATCTCTCTATCATATCCACGGCTGTATCCATTTCTGCAACCATCTCTGTATCCATGTCTGTATCCATTTCTATCTCCATGTCCACGTCCGTGTCCAAGTACTCATGTGGATCCACGACCGAAACCTTGTCCATGTCCGTGTCCAGATCCTCATGTGGATCCACGACCGAAACCAAGTCCGCGTCCTGTCCAGGTCCTCATGTGGATCCACAACTGAAAC
>NW_010192364.1:0-589 GCF_000695765.1 Mesitornis unicolor
CCTCAATGTCCTCTATCAGCTTGTGTCCCCCCATATCCCCTATCTGCTCCTGTTCCCCATACCCAGGTCCCTCCATCTCCTCGTGTCCTCCCATATCTCCATCTGCTCACCTCTCCTATCTCCCCATGTCCCCCTGTCCCTCCTGTGTCCCTCTGTACCCCCATCTCCTCGTGTCACCCCATATCCCCATCTACTCACACTCTCCATATCCATGTCCCTCCATGTCCCCTATCTTCTTGCATCCTCTGTCCCCTGTGTCCCTGCAACTCTCCAATCTCCTCCTGTGTCCCTGCATGTCCCCATTTCCTTGTCCCCCCCTATCTTTCCAGTGCCCCTCTGTGCTCCCCCATCCCCTCCTGCCCCCATACCCTGCTCCCGTCCCCCCGTGTCCCAGCACCGCGTCCCCTCCTCACCCAGCATGCCCTTGTTGGAGTCGGAGAGGCACATGTCCTTCTCAGCACTGGGCAGGACGAAGCCCACCACGAAGACCTCCACGCCGTCGGCCATCAGGGCCAGTCCCAGGACGAAGTAGAGGGTCCACTGGAAGCGGCCGCGGCCGCACTCCCGCAGGATTAGCCCGGTCTGATGG
>NW_010192364.1:932-1158 GCF_000695765.1 Mesitornis unicolor
GCCTTGGCAATGTCCTTGGCGCCCCGGATGACCGCCGTCCGGTCTCGGAAGCTCTCGTCCATGGTGCCGGTGGGGTCGGCCGGGACACCGGGACGTGGAGGGGGGTCTCTGCGTCAGGGGCTGTGCCCTCACACCCGAGGACCGTGGTGGGATGCAGGGAAACAGGCGGTGGTGCTACCCATCCGCGTGGCACCGGCTGGGGGGGGGTGTGGGGGGACCCCCGCCG
>NW_010192364.1:1312-1536 GCF_000695765.1 Mesitornis unicolor
GGGGGGGAGGGGGGGGGGGGGTCACGGCAGCGCAGGCACCCGGGGGCAGTGAGCCCACCTGGGGCCAGTCACCCACAGGGGGGATGCGATGGGGACAGTTCAGGGGGACACCAGGTCTGTGCCATCCTGTGACCTGAGGGTGGGATCCAAGGTGGATTCTCCTGTGCCTCATAGCACGGCTTTCCCCGGCTGCCTTTTGGAACCAAACCCCACCAGCAATTCCC
>NW_010192365.1:0-256 GCF_000695765.1 Mesitornis unicolor
GCATCCCCCCCAGTGCGAGGAGAGGGCTCCACACAGAGACAGTGCTGCCTCTTCGTGGCTGGGGTTTCCATAGAGGGTCCTGCGGTGGGGTCCTCCCTGTGTGGGGTCCCATGGGGGTCTGTGAGGGGCCCCTGATGGGGATCTCGCATTGAGGTCCCAGTGTTGGGGGTCCCATTGAGGGGCTGTGAGGGGCCCCTCATGGGGGTTTCACGCTGGAGTCCCAATGTGGGGAGGGTCCCATGGGGGTCCGTTGGGG
>NW_010192366.1:0-12744 GCF_000695765.1 Mesitornis unicolor
AGAGCTGTCCGTCAGCTGCCCCTGCGGCCCCGCCTCGTCCCTCTTTGTGCCCGCGGGACAATGGGGGTGGTGGGCCTGGGCTGAATTCCCAGCATGCCCTGGGGGCAGGCCTTGGCCGGAGTCCCAGCATGCCCTGCGGCTGGCTGCTGCTCTGTTGGGCCATGCAGGAGGTGGTACCCTTCAGCCACCCCCCATCACAGGCCGGCTCCGTGCCAGGCCTGGCTAGAGGGGAGTGGTCACCCCCACTGCCAGCCCAGTGCATCCAGCCTAGTGATCACAGCAAGCGAGTGCCAGCACCTGAGGTGCCCATTCCTCTGCCAAAGCCCACGGGAGGCAGAGCTCCAGAAGGAACTACTCGCAGCATGGGTTGCATCAGCTTTAATTTGACAGTGGGGTGTGGTGCTGCAGATGGCTGCTCCCAGCTGATAATGCTTCTCATTAGCTCAAAGAAGACCTTCAACCTGTGTGGGTAATCGCTTAGTGTGAGATGAATGAGAGTGATTGTGAACCTTGGTGAGATACTTCTGGGTCCAGTTCTGATAAGTCCCATCTGTGCTGGCCTCCCAAGAGAAAGGACCATCCAGGAAGGGGTGGGAGGGCATATCTTGGAGGGAGTCTCCTTCAGTGTAGTGAGTAAGAAATTCATGCTCCTCCCTTCTGACCTCTGCTACCAGTGATTCAGATTTTGTTGTTTTGAAGGGTCAGTGTTGGGCTATGTTCTTTCTCTGTAGTCTTCATTTCTGCTGAATCTTTTTGCTGTATGACATGTGCACTTGCTAGCCTAGCACTTCTCAGCTTATTGCTTTTTTTATTCCCATAAGCTGAATGATTGTAGGTCTTCTCAGATCAAGCCAATTATTCTTTTGACCCCTTCTTTGTTATTGATTCCAGTTTTCTCCCTTCAGCTTGAGGTCTCTGATACAGTTTTGGTTTTGTTTCTTTCTCTGGAATCACAGCAGAGATATTTAGGTTAGACATTGGAAGAAAACATCTAATGGAAAAGGCGATTAAGCAGTAGAATTGACTATGTAGAGAAAAACATTATCTTCTTTATTGGAGAAATTAAAGAATATGTTAGGTTAGAAATGACTGGAGCAGCAGTGACCCTGCTGTGGTGTGAAATGATTAGCTAACCATTAAAGTTTTTTCCAGGTGCTCTGATACTGTGAGGGTGGGTTTATTGTGCTATAGTCATGTAATAGTAGCCTATATCTAATTTCAGTTTGTCCTTTTGTTATTGAGTGCAATGATTGCTGTCCTTGCTTTAGACCTAAAGAAGGGCTCATGTGCCAGCAACTGATGCTGTTTCTTTCCTCATTTTATCAGCTGGTCTTATAAAAGCTAATTCTTTTTCTTGCCTCTCTGATACATGAGTTCACCCCCCCCTTTCCTCTCCCTGTGCAAGAAGTAGAATGAAGCGGTTGTTGTGACATCTGCCTTTAATGCTGGCAGGCTGTCAGCCGAGGAGCCTTGTGGTGACACTGCATTTTTAGTACTCTTCTGAGTTCAGGCAGAATGGGAAGTGGAGCTGCACAGAGCAGGTACTGCTGTTCCTGCTGCCTCATTACTGCTTTTCCTCAGAGAGCTGCAGACACCTTTTCAAGACTGAATATTGTCCCAGCTCATGCATGTGTGTGTCCAGGAGGGTGGGGAGAAGAAGTGAAATACAGAGCTGGTGAACAAGCCAGACCCTTCACTCCCAGCCCTGCTCTAGTATCTCGACATGTTCCAAAAGGATGTTAAGGCATGTAGCTAAAAGCTGGGAGGTTTTCTTTCTTCTACCAAACAGTGGTAGAAGAAACTTAATGTTTTCAGCAGGGAGAGTTGTGCAATATACAGTGAGAGGCTGGAACTGCACCTCAGCACAACCTTAATACTCCTCCTTGTCCAGTAAGTCATATTCAGAAGAATTGTATTCCCATCTTGCACTCCAACAAGCTCTCTCTGAAATAGATGGTCTGGAGCCCTGATGAATGTAATGCACATGTAAATAGATAGCATGGTTCAGCTGTGGCCTAAGCAAGTGCAAATTCCTTGACCAAAATGGAATTGTCTCTGTTTACATAAAAAAGGATAGAATTTGGCTTTGTAGCCTAAGTGGTGGCATGTTAAACAGCTGAGCTGTCAGACCTCTTGTGTCTTTGGTTTGTTCTTGATCTTATAAAATGTGGATCTAATAAAACAGTTTTACAACAATATGAAATGTGCACTCTCTATAAAAACTGCTGTGTGACAGATTGACCCTCTTGGTGATTTCCATTTGAATTTGAGTCCTAAATGCATCAAGATGGATGAATCAGTAACTGAGTAGCTACAGATCTAGTGGAAGAGGCATGCTCAGTTACTGCAAGGTACTCATGAATTTTCCATGTGATTATCTTCCTTGACTTTTACATTTGACATGTAGTTTTTCTTTCTTTTGCTCAGATTTTGAAAAACAAACAAACAAAATGGGATGAAAGCCTGGCCAGGATAGTTACTGGTGGAAGGATGTTAATTTTGAAATTATTTTAACTTTTAATAAATCAGAGCTTGTAGCAGAAGGGAGGATGCTTTTTTGTTATATTTTTTTCTTACTTGAAACAAAGATGAATAAACAGGTCTTTACTTTAAACCTTCTGAATCAGCCGGGGTTATTTAAAAATGTGAACTTTTTCCTCTCATTGTATAGGGACCTCAAACTGGTCCATAATACTTCAAAGAAGTAACATGTTTTCAATAAAAATTGACTAGGTCAGAAAGTGCTGTCAGGTCTTTGTAGCGCGGAGATAGCAAACAGCTGTGCTCAGTTTGTTCCCGAGCACTTTGAAGCACAGCTGTGTTGAAGTCCCATCCTACCGGCGCATTCGAAACAGTCATTTGTCTTTGAGTCCAGCCAGGAGTTCTGAGCTACCGCTGCATTGGGTTAACTTGGAGCTTCAGTTTGTAAATCTTAAAATGCACAACTTGCTGGGAATCTCACCACGAGGCACTAGGTAATTTTTGGCCTGGCATAAGGAAGTTTTGGTCTCTGCATTAATATAAGAGAATCGTTGTTCTCCTGAAACCACTTCCCAGCAGTAGATTGTGCTGGCAGAAAGATCAGTCATTATCTTGAATAAAATATTCAATAAGCGCAATATTCTGAAATTCTTATGTTAGTGCATTTGATTCAACTTTTTTGCTACGTGGCTTGACAAAGGATGATGCTGCTTGCCAGGTATAGTGTTCTTCATAAGATATGATAAGGAAAAACAAAATAGTGGTTTGGTTTTATTCCTTGCTTGGCTTTGAAGTGAATAACCAGAAGAGAACCTGAAGGGAAGTCTTTCTAACACTTCACAGGTCAGTATGTCATGCCGGTACCTGTTAGTGCAGACCTTGGGGGAGTCTCTCTAGCCCAGAGGGAGTAATCTTGCCCAGCTGCCAGCTTGGGAGTGCTCACTGAGCCAGCCTGGCTGCAGACATTTGTCAGATGATGAGCTTTTGAGTGATCTGTCTTTTGTATCTTTTATAACGAACTAGGTCTGGTTTGCAGAGTATTCCTGATCCTCATCTCTTACAGATGCATCCTGGCAAATCTGACTCTGGTGATTTTAAGGCAGGAGTGTCCTGGCCCTGGTGGCAGAGCACACATGATCTGTGCAAAGCCTGGCACCTCAGCTGAAACTGCTGATAAAAGTAGCTTGGTAATAGGGTGCTGGACTATGAATTGGCAAGGCTGGGGCCATTCCACATTCCTTTCTGCTGAGCCTGCTCTGGCTGGTAACCTCTGGCACAGGAATGGCACCATCAGAAACAACCGCAGCCAGAGCTTGTCTGGCAGAGCCCTGAGCAACTTGTTTGGCCTCAGCCTCCAAGTTAAAGCAGTGATGCTGACCCACACTGGAGGAACTGTATTGTTACTAATTTCAAAATGCTCTGTGGCATCCAAAATGTCTTTTTGGCTTCAAAAACAGAGCAGTCCTCCTGCAGAGCCCATGAGAATGAACAGGTACTTTACAGGTCATGGGTTTCAGTGTAAACTCACATGCTTTGCTCCCAGTATGGGATAAAGCTGAACTGCTCCTCTTTCTGCAGAAGAGCTTGCTCCCATGGTAGTCTAACATTACTAGCAAAACGGCTTATCTAAGGAGATCCTAAGAAAATCCTCTCCTTAGCAAAACTTGGGTGTTCCTGTAAGCTGCTCATTGTTTCAAGATGTCATTCCCTTGTGCAGGGAGAGGAAATGGAGGAGGGAAGGAGTCAGCACAGATCCAAGTTGATGATGGGGTTCTCCGGATGATAGCGATGGGGATGGAGCTGTGGAGCCAGATGCCCAGCACTGACTCTGTGCCAGGGCCTCCCTGAGGCTGCCTTTACCCTCTCTGTGTTTGCTGCCAGGGCTGCTTTGAATGTCACAGAAGGCTTTTTGGATTTGTGCCTTTCTGACTGCCATACCTAATCTCTTCTTCCTTGTGCTTTTTAAACAAGCCCCATCCTGTCAGCTGCTCTTCCTGCCTCCAGCCCTTCCCCTTGCATCTTACTGACACCTTTGTTCCTTCTAGATCCCAGTCTGGTTTAGTTTCCAGTGTCTTTTCTTTCTGACCACATTTCTGTGACCAACCTGTTAAACATTGGCTAGTTTATCCATCACCTGATATTCTTTTCCCAAGTCCAACCTGTTTCACACGGTCCTTCCCTTCACTCTTCTCTTGACTTTATCCACCCTCCCTCCATCCTCTCTAAATCTCCTGCTTCTGAGAGGCCTACGGCTCTCATCCTCCCTTTTTTAGCAGTGGCCCCTATAACTGGCGGGGTTCAGTTGCTCTTACTCAGCTTTCTCGAGTGCTGTCCTCCACCCAGACAGTGTTTAAGATCGATGGCTGCAGGGCTGCATTTTAGCTTCCTGCACCCCTGACAATAGCATTGGTTAGAAAAACACTTGTCTGTACAGAGCAGCTTTTGTGTGTGCAGGAGCAGTTCCTGGATGCTCCCGGGTGTTTGTGCCGTGTGTGATGTGTCCCTGCCAGGGAGGGTGCCAGTTACTCCCCTCTAGTGGCCAAGCTGGACTGCTGGCACCTTCCCATTCCCAGCCCTCCTTGGAGAATCGATCCCTGGGGAGCTTTATTCGTAGTAAAAAAGAGAATCTGGCAGTGCTGATGTGCTTTACTACTCCTTTAAAACTTGCAAAGATGACTGAATGAGTGATAAACTTATGTATTTGTCTGTTGCTCCCACAGGGTTCGGGTGTGATTAAAGCAGGTTTTGCAGGTGATCAAATACCGAAATACTGCTTTCCAAACTAGTAAGTATTCTGCTGGTCTTGGTAAGTTCTTAGTACCATGTACCTATTCTTTGATCTGTAGAGGGGAAGAAGGTCCAGTTTTAAGGGAGAGGATTCAGAGGAGGGGCATACCATAAAGATGACTTATCACTTTTGTCAGGCTTGACACCCAGCCAAAGCTGTGGGATCCTTTAGTCTTGAGATATGAGGAAAAGAATCGGGAAAAAGACAAAGATGGGATGAGAGGTGTGAAGGCCTCTGTATTTCTTTGGTATGTGGTCTGATGTCTTGATTCCTGCCAGACTTCCTTGGAAGATTTCTGAGAGTTTTACTGGAAGGAGGACTACTGGATCAGGAACTCTGAATAGTCACTGGCTTTTATTTTCAATAGAGTGGGTTTTTATTGAGTGTATTTGTGTTCTGAGCAATGTGTTCCGTATGCTGAGGTGGGATATGGGACTATAAATGTCTAATCTGAGAAGCCTACCTGAGGTCAGGCAACACCATGTGGATCTGTCAGCTCAGACCATTGCTCAGCCATGTTTCACCGTGAGTGATGTTAGAACAAATAAGTCCTGAATTGTCAGGGAAAGTGTGGCTGCACTCAGCTGGCTTATGTCCTGCCAATCCAGAACTGTCTACAGTCTCTTCCCTTTACCTCTGATTCTGAGATTAGCTCAGAGCAAACCTGGGTCTGTCTGCACCTGGTAGTGCCCCCAGACTCGCCTGTCACTTTAGAAGGTACTGGTTAGGACAGAGAGGAATACAAAGTAGTTAATCCTTGGGTGTATCTGAGCTCATTTTCTCAAAGCATTTATACTCTTGCCTCTGTTCTAGTGTGGGCAGACCAAAGCACACTCGTGTTATGGCTGGTGCTTTAGAAGGGGACATTTTCATTGGTCCAAAGGCAGAGGTAAGAAAACCTGTATACTGCACTTTTCTATGTATCTTGGTATGCTGCTGTAAGGAGGGACTGTAGCAGCTGTGTTTGAAAGGGCTGTGGGTCCTTGGTATCAGCATGTAGGTCTGAGGAGCAGAATAGATTGTCACTTTTCAGCGTGTCCAAGATGGAGTGAACACCCTACTTGCTTTCCATTTTATCTCCCTGGTGTGGGCAAGAAGCTTGCTTTCCACTGTCCTTTGTCAGCATGTAGTCATATGGTCTCACATTTCTCGTGAGCCCTCTGAACTACATTCCCCAGTACCACCCTACTGAGCTGGTAGAACAAAGATACCACTTGATAGTTGTCTGTATGTTGGCTTGAAAACTATTGGGATGGAATGTGCTTTGCAAATGCCAGACTTGCCTCTCTGGGAGAGATGTTTGTGATTAATGTTCAGTTTTTGCCCTACATGCTAGAGATAAGTTGTTAGTGGAATGAAAAAAAGTGAGTCAGACATTAATTAATAGTGCTCAGCAATGTGATTGATTGTGTCTCTGACAGATGTGCTCTGTTGTCCTTTCTGTTTGCTCAGGAGCACAGAGGTCTTCTTTCAATCCGATACCCGATGGAGCATGGCATAGTGAAGGACTGGAATGACATGGAGCGCATTTGGCAGTATGTGTATTCAAAAGACCAGCTTCAGACATTCTCAGAAGAGGTGAGATACCTCGTTTTTTAATGGCACAGGCATAATTCAGTGTGTGTGTAACACCAGGAGGCTTTGAACTCCAGGAAATATTTGGGACTTTTCCTTTGCTCTTCTTTCTAAATGTCTGTTGTTTAATTAGGCTCTTTCACCTCTCAGGAGATACTGCACAATAGGTGTCCAAGCATAATTCCTTCCCAGATATAATGTTCTGGGCTGACTGAAAATCTGACTTTGAGCATTTGTTACTCACACTCTCTCTAATATTAGATTCTGCTCTAGGTCAAGTGCTTCTGACTTCTGTTCTGCCTGCACATCAGGCCTATCCGCTCAGCAGTGACATGATTTGAAGTGAGGAAGGAGAAAACCACAAGCCTATGGTCTGGAAGGAGCTGACCGAAAAAATATTAAATGGTTGAGAGCAACAGGTTGTATAAGCAGAGTAGGAATATTTCTCCCTGCCTGTGCTAAGACCACATGCCTTCACACTTTATTAGTGTCCATGTATTTTAGGCAATCTCGCTGACCTTTGACACTGAGAGTCGTCTTGCTCATCCTTCATGAGGCAGGGTGGCTCAGAGAGTAGATTTTTTTAACACTTCTTCATAACTAGACCAGAACCCTGCTGGTCTTCTAACTTAGAGGTTATTTGCAGTGTAAATACAGCTCAGTAGCTGAAATTACTCCCTTCTACCTGTCCTCTTGTGCCAGTGGTGAATAAATAAGCAGAAGTTTTCAGGAACACATGTCTAGCTGCCTCCTGGTTATTGCAGCACAGCCCCTTCTTTTCTTTACCAGCATCCTGTGCTGCTGACAGAAGCACCCCTAAACCCACGCAAGAACAGAGAGCGTGCTGCTGAGGTGTTTTTTGAGACGTTCAATGTGCCAGCACTGTTCATCTCCATGCAAGCTGTGCTTAGCCTGTAAGTGTCTTTCGTCTTTGATTTGTGCTTGTGAAATGTTGCCATTAAATCAATTTTTTCCACAAATAAAAAAAACAACAACATGTACGACTACAGTGATGTCTGACTGATCCCCTTTTCTAGTAAGAACTGAAACTCAATTTTAATTTCTGTAATAAAGAGCTTGCAGGAATTTGCTGAACTAGGATGAGAACTAGGTTTTGGATGGGATTTTTAAGCTCCTATTCATGTGAAATCTCTGCTCCCTGAGTTGAGCCTGGATGTGCTGCATGCTTGGCGTGTCTTTGAGTTGCTTGTTCTGACTTGATTGTTTGCCCCTTTGCTAGCTACGCCACTGGGAGGACTACAGGAGTGGTGCTGGACTCCGGGGATGGTGTTACCCATGCGGTTCCCATCTATGAAGGCTTTGCCATGCCTCACTCCATCATGCGGATTGACATTGCTGGCCGTGATGTCTCACGCTTCCTGCGTCTCTATCTCCGGAAGGAAGGCTATGACTTCCACACAACCTCCGAGTTTGAGATTGTCAAGACCATCAAGGAGGTGATGTAGTGTTTGTGTTTGTCCAAGAAGGGATTTTTGATCAAAGGAAAGGGATTTTTGATCAAAGGACTTGTGAAATCTAGTGGGAAATGCCAGCATACCTAGCTCTGCACCTCATTTCTTTATCTACCTGAGGGAGACCAGGGCCACTGAGATCATCAAAGGACTGGAGCCTTTCTCGCATGAGGAAAGGCTGAGAGAGCTGGGACTGTTGAGCTGTGAGAAGAGAAGGTAGGGAGGATGTCATCAATATATATGTGTCTGAAGGGAGGATGCAAAGAAAACAGAGCCAGGCTCACTTCAATGATGTCCAGTGACAGGACAAGAGGCACAAACTGAAGCATAGGAGGTTCCATCTGAACATAAATTTTTTTACTGTGAGGGTGACCAAGCACTGGCACACGTTGTCCAGGAAGTTGTAGAGTCTCCATCCTTGGTGACATTCAGAAGCCATCTGGACGTGGTCCCGGGCAGTCTACTCTAGGTAACCCTGCTTGAACAACAGAAGTGGACAAGATGACCTTCAGAGGTCCCTTGCAACTTCAGCCATCTTGTATTCTGGAAGACTTACAGTCAAGGTTGCATCTCATCCCTACTGAGGGGCTGTTAACATGAAGGTGAAGACTGGGTGGTGGTTCAGAGTCTGTTTTGCATTTATTTGTGCTGTAGTTGTAGTTTCTCAAGGCCTGATGGTATCTTTCGCTAGTGTTTATTTACCCTTCAGGATAAGTCTGTGTAAAATACATGGCAGGTAGGGGTCACAGGTGGGATATTGAGAGTTGCTTCTGCTCTTGCCCCATCCCCTGAAAGAATTCACTTACAGCATTCATGTTTACAAAAGCTTCCCCTCTCCTTAGGGTCTGCAGTGTTTGGTGACTTTAGAGTTATGTGGCAGTTTGGAGACGCACAATTAAGATCCCTAGAAAAGCAATTACCTTGGCTTCTGTTTTGTGCCGAGAGAGGAGGACAGAGGTGGGACAGAGAATGGTAGCTCAGAGCTGGTGACAGCTCACAGCAGCTTTGTGCCATTGCTATGCTCACACAGGTTGCGTTCTGTTTTCAGCAGGGCTCTGTGTGACTCCGTGCATGCCCATGCCTCCAATGTGTGGGGTCAGTCCTCAGATGGGTACTGGCTGTCATGTGCTGCAGGCTGATGCCTGGCAGTTGCTGCTGTGCTGTGGGCCCCCATCACAAACTATGATTGCCGCAAATAACACTGGGCAGAGTCAGCAGCCCATGCCAGGGCTTGAGAGTGTGAATAATAAGCTATTCTTGAGCCTGTGACCTACCAGCAAAGGACCGTAATGGAAATATTTTCCTTGTTCTGCGTGGCCACAGCTCAGGGTGGCAGTGCTGCAGGAGCAGCGCTTGTGCTTCATGTCATGGTACAGCTGAATGGCGCTTTGCCTGTTGCCCACAGCAGGAGACTTCGTGGGGTTGTAGGTTTTAAGCCAGTAGCTTCTCTCTGTTCTACAAGCACTGACTGCTGAATGGGAGAAAAAATGCTGACGTGTGCCAATACTGCAGCATCTGTGGACCAGAAGAACTAGGGATCAGGGGCTTGCTGGAGGCCTCTGCTTCAGAAACAGCCTGTTCGGAACGAAACATCAGTTGCAGTGGCCTTATGGGACTAAGCAAGAGACTTGTACTCTTCATAAATTCCAAGGCTCCTTTTGCATCTTGGGTGATGAAACTATTGAGATGTTGTGCTGACTGTTAAACACAACATTGTATGAGTACAGTCTTTTCTCTGGACTATATGTTTAGGGGAACAAAGAGCAGGGGAAAGTGAGCCAGATCCTGCTTTGAGGATGCTGACTACCCTCACTAGTGATACTGCTGAAGCAGAGAGGAAACAACCTGATGTTTGCTTTCCAACCTATACCTTTTGCTGTACTTTAAGATTAATTTTAGCTGGGGAAAGTGTTGCAGATTTCTAGGATGTTTGGACCTGGAACTTGGAGCGAGATTTCTATTGGTGCTGGTACTATTTGTGATTTGATTTTCAAATCTGAGGGGTTGAGCATGGCTTTTTGTGTTTGCAGCTTTCTTGCCTCAGAAGTTTGGATATGCAGCCTGAATGCACCATGGCAAGCACAAATCTGTGATCCTGGACGTGGGAGTTTCTCAGTCCCAAAAGCTGCTTGTGATCTGTTGGAGTCTGGCTGACTCACAATTTTTTAGGTTTTTTTAAAGGGGAAAAGTGTTAGGAAAGAAATTTGGGGATGGTGAAATGTCTAGAGGAGAAATTACCTTAAAAAGGGAACCCTTAACACCTACTTCAGTGCAAACATCGTTCTCTGTCTCTTGGTTTACGGTGAGGGTGGTCAAACACTGGAACGAGTTGCCAAGAGAGGTTTGTAGATTCTCCATCAGTGGAGGTACTCCAGACATGGCTGGACATGGTTAGGGGCAGCCTGCTTTAGCTGACCCTGCCTGAGTAGGGGAGGTTGGACAAGATTATCTTAAGAGGCCCCTCCAACCTAAACATTTCTGTGATTCTGTTTAGATATTTTTTTAAATCCCCAAATGGTAACAATTTTGAATAGCAAAGCTTACTGTGGAATAAAAAATATGGGGTGCTGGAGCGGTCTGAAAAGTCTTAAGTATTTTGTTTCTTGTAACTTAAAATGTAGGTGGTCAATGGGAAGTGAACAGCTTAGATCATATTAAGAAATTTTTGCTGTTAGCTATTGGTAATTGTTTACCCTGTTGGAATGTAATAATGGACTTTCTTCCCACTTCTCATCTATTGCAAAGTTACCTGAGCCCATATTTATACAGGTTAATGTCATTAAAGGTGTTTCAGGTGCATGTTTTACTTTGCCCTACAGTAGGTTGGAAGTCCTACATCTGTACTAGATGGAGGTAACTTCTAAGCAGTAAGAGAGAGCTGGAAGCAAGACATGAGCAGCAGCTAGAGGGGCCATGAGAATCCTTGATGTCTCTAATCATCACATGGAGCTGTAGCATGAATAGGTATTTTACCTGATGTGAACCCAAAAGGTTTACTCCCCAGCACAAAATATTCTTGAAATTGGTTTCTCCAAGGGATACACGGATTTTGACTGTAAGTGAGAAAAGTATTTTATCAGAGGCATTTGGGTTTACCCTTCTCACCTCCCTCTCCCTGACTCTGCTTCCTCTCCAGCGTGCCTGCTACCTGTCAATAAACCCCCAGAAGGATGAGACTCTGGAAACCGAGAAGGCTCAGTACTACCTGCCTGATGGAAGCACTATTGAGGTTTGGAAGGGCCACTCTTGGAGTGGCCTAATGTTAAGCACAGGGTTTCCAGAATAGCCATCTGCCTCGTGATGGGAAATGTAATGCAGTGTTAGGTGGGAGGGGATAATTTTAAAACACTAGAATTCATCCCAGGCTGTTGACTGGGCACTAGAATTTTTACAGGAAGAAAACATGATTAGAAACTTCACAACTTCTACTGGAAGTCCTGGGTTAGGATACATTGTGACCATGGGGACACTGAGCTGTTTGAGTGCAGGTGCTGATCTAGCAAAATCTTCATGCAGATCAGGTATGGAGTGTGAGTAGTTATCACTAAATTCACCAGTTGGTTTTGTATGTGGTTTTTGTCCTGCCTGGAGGTGCAGAAACAGTTGCTTTGAAGACTGAGTTAGGAATAGTCCTCAAAAGACCGAGCCCTCTATAGAATGGTTGAAGGAGAGGAAATACAGGTCTGTCTTACCTTCAGCACTAAGGGTGGATCTGCTCCCTTTTCTGCTGTGAGCTGGGATATGGGGCTGAGCAAGTTTCTTCATCTCTTTCATCTGCAAAACGGAAATAGCGCCTCTTCTAGGAGCAGACAACCAAATTAGCATTCACTTGGGAGCTAGTTTTGCAGCATGAATGTCCAGGAAACTCTGTTACTCTGAAGTTTCACTGAAGACAGGCAGGCCCAAACCCTAGACAGTGAACAGAGCCACACTGCTCCGTCTTTCCCTCTGTGCTAACTTCTCTCCTTGCAGATTGGCGCTGCCCGTTTTCGAGCTCCAGAGCTCCTGTTCCGGCCAGACCTGATAGGGGAGGAATGTGAAGGACTCCACGAGGTGCTCGTTTTTGCCATTCAAAAATCAGACATGGACCTGAGGCGAACGCTGTTCTCCAACATTGTGCTGTCTGGAGGCTCCACGCTTTTCAAAGGTTCCTGCCTCTCCTCTTTTAGTGGGCTGTGACATACCCAATCTCTTGCTTCCTTCCCATGTGAAACTGGGATGATAACCTAGATCACCCAGCTTGTCCAGTGGGGTGAGGGCTGTGGGAACTCTGCTGTCTCAGGGGGGGTTTACAGTCTAATTTTCTGAGTCCCAGTCATACCCTTCTGGGTATGCAAGGCATCACTTTTGTGCACCACTTCCTGGGCTTTTGTTGTTTAACTCCTATCTGCCTGTGTCAGGACTGAATAGGTATGCTCATTCCTGCCT
>NW_010192366.1:12775-21700 GCF_000695765.1 Mesitornis unicolor
AGAGCAGGTACCTAAAAGGCTCTTGCATCTCCTAAGGTTCCTTTAGGTCTCTGGTGTGCAAGGGTCCAGCAGTCCTCGTACTGCATGAAATGTCAACTACATGTGTGCAGAAAGCTTTCTACCCATCCCATTGGGGCTCAGCTGGTCCCCATCGACTAAAAGATATCCTCTGCCAAAATCTGTCAGCCTGTTATCCACGGGTTTGACATCTCCAGATAAGTCCTGGTCTTCTCCTTCAAATCCTGCTCCCCTGTACCGATGGACTGGACACAGGAGGAGCAGCCCAGGGAAGGAGGAGGGAACTGGCCCACCTGCGGTCCCAGATTGAAGTCTTGTTTGTTCATCTCACGTTGCTGCTGAGGGATAGAGCTCTTAGTGCCAGTGTTTGAGGTCTGAGTGAGACAAAATCCTGTTATCTCACTGGCTGTGTTCTGGGTCTCTGTGAGATCTGGAGTGGGATATTTGAATAGGGCTGCACAGGACATGTCCACGTCATTAGCAGATGGAATTTGGAATTTTGCTGAAGGGCTCAGCTTACCCATTTTCTCTCTTGTGTAGGCTTTGGTGACAGGCTGTTGAGCGAAGTGAAGAAACTAGCTCCGAAGGACGTCAAAATAAGGGTAGGAGCAATCTCTTTGGTGTTTATCACTTACTGCGTGTGTTGTTCTGTGGCCTTTGCCCCCATGAAAGAAGCATTCTGAAAGTGCAGCTGCCATTTGCTTCAAACCAGAAATGGCTTTCTTTAGACAACTCAACAGGTATTTGCTGTTGTGATGAAAACCTGTTTGGTTTCATCACTGAGAAGGTGATGTTTCTGACAACATGACCCCTGACCAGGTTCCTGGACCCCAGTGGCTATTTTGGGGGTGCTGCTGGCTGTCTTTCTGGTGAGAGAGATCATACCTGTGTTTGTCAGCTGTTAGCCATAGTGAAATGGGGGCAGTGTGCCAGGAGGAGCAGAATGGAGCTTGGGAAGGTGCTGACTGATGCTCTCTTCCTCCCAGATATCAGCTCCTCAGGAGAGATTGTATTCCACGTGGATTGGGTACGTACTGCGCAGTTGCACGTCTTGCAACGGGATGAGGGCTGGGCAGGTGCAGCCTTTGGGCACTCACACTGTCACAGCACTCGCACTGCTGTCCCTTCTCACGCTGTGTGTTGGGAGGGTTTTGTTTTCGGTTGTTTGGGAGGGGATGGGTGGTGCTAGGCTCTGTAGTGCCAGCAGGTTTGAGGCTACCAAGGAGGAGGTGACTGTCCAGAGAGCATTCCTGTTGTAGGTAACTGGGAGGCTCAGCACCTTTCTGATGTGGGGAAGTGTCACACAATAGAGACAGCTCATCTCTGCAGAGATACGACGAGAGTGCCCCCGACATTTTCCTTTAACTCATAACATGCCTGTCTCTCCCCAGTGGCTCTATCCTGGCCTCACTGGACACCTTTAAGAAAATGTGGGCTTCGAAAAAGGAATATGAAGAAGATGGAGCTCGTGCCATCCACCGAAAAACCTTCTAGCCCTGGGACCCGTCCTCAGTCTCCTCTGAAGACTCCAGTTCTAAACTCGCTTTTCTGAGTCCGAGTGTCTGAGAGCTGCCTGTGTGTGTATGTGCGCGCCAGCATGCCCCGATGTCACTGAGCAAAGACAACAGCAGCAGGAGGGTTGGTTTAGTACTACTAACTTCTTAATTTTTTATTTTATTTTTTGTTGGTTTCTTTTTTGTTTTAATGGAAAGGAGAAAATACCAATCTGCATTTCTCCAGAATGGCCCATTCCTTTTTCATTTCAGTCCCTTAATTTCTGTATCGCAATCACATTTATCACTATAAAACAAACAAGCAAGCAAAAACAAAGGGAACAGCTTACAGAAACTGCCTAGCAAGCCAGAAGGGAGCCAACCACTGCAGACTGCACACGCAGGCTTTCGTCAGCCCGACTGCAATGCCTGGATTGTCTGGAAACATAGTTGAGGCCCTGTAGCTACTTTCTTCTTCAGCATCAGTAGTTTTCACCATCAGTAGGTTTTTGAAGTTGTTTTTAATATCTTTTTTATTCAGAGAAAGCACATTCTCAACAGTTAAGCCCATTTACCCCCATGGTTTTTGGTGCGTGAGTGCGTGTGTGTGTGTGTGGAACTTCTTAGCCTGATGTGTGGGTCTGCACCACAGCTGGAGAAGTTGGTGATAGGACTTAGTTTGTATTGCATGGAGTAGAACAAAGCAAAATTAATCAGCTATCGTTGTACTAGACGGTTATTCTCTCATACCTTGTTTTAAATACCTTTTCTCCTCTGGCAGCAAGTGCCCCAGAGTGGGGGTGAAGGCACTTGTGTGTTCCCCTCAACCTGCCAAGATTTACAGTGCTGAGTTCTCATGTTCTTTCTCTGTAAGAGTTGAGGTTATTTTCCTCCTTGCCATGTCAGAGCAAAGGGAGCATGTGTTTGCAGCCAGGCATAGCTCCTGTGTACTTTATCCATTCTGGGGCAAAATAATAATTGGAAAGGTGCATTGTAATGTAAGAATTGTTTTATTTATTGAAATGTCTGAGCATATCTCAAATACTGACCACAGCACCTGGGAATTATGCTTTGGGTCTTCTTTGAACACGTTACCCAGCTGTCTTGTTCCACGTTAACACTGTTTACAGCACACACGCTTAGCAGCATGGCCGGCCACCCTGCGACACCACCCAGTAACTGCGCTTTGGGGCGTCTTGCTGTTCTCTGTGGATACCCTGAATGGGAGGACAATAAACTGTACCTGGATGTTGGTGTGAGCAGCAGGTTTGTGAGCAGGAAGCTGTTGCCACAGCTGTGTTCTGCTGCATTGCATATGGCTTTCTGCTCACCTGGTGGCTCCTTTGCTTCTGCTGCTTTTACAGCCACAGGCAGGCCTACAGACCCGCTGGTGTTGGGTTGGGCCACTGTTTCCTCTTAAGTTTTTCTTAAGCATTGGTGCTCCTTTTTTTCCCCTCCCAGTGTCAATTTTTTGCAGTACCTGGCAGTTGCAGTGGAGCTGGAGTTGCTCGGTGGCAGTTCCTCCCTGTTCCCCTCCTTTCTGTTTGTTGTTGCACATCACCTGGGGGTCAGCCCCACGTGCAGAGATGGGGTAAGAGCTGGAGGGCTGCTGCAGAGGTAGAAAGCAAAAGCTGGTGCATTGCCCCAGCAGAGATGAATGTGCAGTGTGGGTACCAACCCTTGGGCTCACCGCTGGGCTGAGAGGCTGTGGGCAGTCAGGTGTGGTGGTTTTCCCAGCTGAGGCCAGGGTGCTTGTTCACCTACCCCCATTAGAGCATGCTCGTTTTTTGAGCAAGAATCTGTCCAGCGCACAGCCTTCTGCTGGAAAATCAGCTGTGTTCTTGCTGGGTTGCTGCAGTGTGCAGAGAGGGAGCAGCAAACCCCTCAGTGGCAGTGACCTCTTCTTCCCCCTCCCAGCCCTGGGCTGGCCTGGCAGAAGCAGCAGTGCTCCATTCTATAACCTGCAGTGACCAGACAGAAAGGTGCCACCTCCAATCTCGTATTTGTTTTATCAGCCTGACTGTTCCCTCACGCACTGTCCAAACCATGTTGCCTGGTGGTGCCCAGCATACTTAAATAAAGTCATTCATATACAACTCTCAAGCTTCCTGGCCTCATCTTCCCCCACTTGCAGTTTTAAGGAGGTAACCTGTGCTCTTCTCTTGCCTGTGCAAAACTGGTGCTGGCCAGTCTCTGCAGGGAGACTCCAGCTATGGTCCAGGATTGCATTCCTCACCCAGCTTCTGGGCTGCCTCACCCAGCTTTTGGGCTGAGGGAGGAGATTCCTGGGCTGCAGCTGTGGTCTGCACTGGTCATGTCCAAAGCTGCTCTTCTCAGCAATGTAATGTGTTTCTCACTGCAGACAGGTCCAGGGCAGCTGTGGTGGAGAGAAGCTGCGAGTGAGGGCTGGTGCAGGAAGTGACAGCAGCCCTGGCTGAGCGAGGGTGAGGGGAGCAATGCCACTGATGTCACTGCTGTGAGAAGAGCTGGTGCCAGCCCAGGGCACTTGGGAAGGTGTCACAGCGCCCATGCCTGCAACTGGCCCCAGCCTTTGTCCCACCTTCAGCAGCAGCTGGTGAAGGAACAAGCCAGGCCAGTCCCTGGGGCCCTCCAGAGCAGCAGGGGTAAGCGTCTCACCTCTCCACAAAGGCAGGTGCTACACCAGCCCACTGATCTCTCTGCCCCCTGCAGAAACAGGCAAGCCCTAGCAACCAGTTTTGCTGGAGAGGAGCTGTACCCTTATACTCCCATACAACCACAGTTGTGCCCCTGCAGCACTACCTGAACCCAGCCTGGTTAGATCCACCCTGCTGGGAAAAAAAAATCAGCAAGCAATACAGAAAAGATCATCTTTAATTTATGAAATGAGGAATCATTCTCAAACTTTGTTAGAAGTCACACAAATAAGTTATGATTGAACCAGCAAGAGCTACTGAAGCCTCATGGCAGGAATGTCTTGGTCCAAGACAGAAGGCAGCCGTGTCCAGAGGCAAATGGCGGGTTTGCAGGCTGAGACCCCAGAGGGAACCTGGCACTAAACAAACAACAGCACACCCCAAAGGGCACAACAGCTTCCAAAAGCTGCCTGCACACCCCCGCCTCCCGCAGGCAGGCACAGAGCAGAGCTCAGTTTTGGCACATCTCTTCTGCCTGCCCCCAGAGATGTTGCAGGGATTGAGGAGACACTCCCTCACCTCAGGGATCCCTGTGGTGACAGCCAGCCCTGTCTGCTCCTGACTAGTCTGTGGCTCAACAGCCAGATGAGGTGATGGGGCTCTAGGGCACCATTTTAAGCAGAGTGTAGCTGGGGTGTCTGCCTCACCCCATAGAGGCAAAACCTCAACCCCCTGACTGCCCAGCATTGTGTCAGACAGGCTCCAAAGAGGAATTGAAGGCACAAAAGCAAGACCTGGTGTTTCCTCCAGGCTGTGCTCTCCCCCTGCCAGAGGGGAAGGCACCAGGCAGCCTCACAGGGTCACCTGGGACAGCCCTGGGCAGGGAGGCACTTCCTTCAGCTCCCTTGGGGGTTGGTTCCCCAGTCTCAGCCCCACAGCCCAGCAGTGCGACAGTGCTGACTGGAAGCAGCTGTGGAGGGGAAGGAACCACAAGAGTCATTTGGTTGGAAGAGACCTTTTAAGATCGAGTCCAACCATAACACAGGCAACAGGAGACATGATGAGATGTTCCAGCTCAAGGCTCTGAGCCCAGTTGAAGCCCAGCACCTTTCCCAGCCCAGCACCAACTCCCTCTGCAAGGCCACAAATGAGGAAGCTTCAGAATAAAACACGCACAGCCAGCAGACCCTGTCTGTGCGGATATTGTTCTGGGAATAAGAAATGCCTAAGAGCAGATTTGGTCCAAGAACTGCAGCACTGGATGTGGGAGGGGTTGTACCAGTTACTGGGAAAGGCCTTCAGGTTCTTCTCATACCTGCTCCTGCTGTCCTGCTATCACCCCCCTCGGTCACTTGGACCCTCAGGAGCCTCCCACTCCACTCCCCAAAGCCACAGAGCTCTATCAAGGATGGACTCCCTGTGCAATCTTCTCCTGCTCAGCCAGAGAGGCTGCAGTTGCCCAGGGCCGAGAACTGCACCAGTGATGTGTTTGTCTCTAGCACACACTGCAACCCAACTGGGATGGGCACCCCTCTGCTCTCTGGGACAGGTTAGAAAAAAATATTCTTGCTCCTGTGGCCAAGCAATCTATCCCAGGACCTTCGCATGCTGAACTTCTCTGCATTGCCTAGTGACCACCTCCTGGAATGAGTAAACGTTGGCATTACAGCATTTCACAGTTGAATAGTAAACATCAGGGTGTCTCAGCCTGCAATCCCTGCGCTCTGCCTGCTGTCCTGCACCAGCCTGCAACCAGCAACACCCCGCAGCTCAGGCACCCCTAGATCATTTTGACCTCTGGTGTTCGGCCTTGCGTCAGGCTTTGGCGCTGAGCCTTCACCATCTGCAGACGCTTCCCATGCAAGTTGAACTGAGACCAGCTGAGGAGCTGCAGCAGCGCGCACGTGATGGGTACGAAGACGAGGAGGTAAAAGCAGCCCTGGCGAAGAGTTGGCTCCAAGGCTGCAGCAGATTCCAGCTTTGGCTGGGCACTCACCACATTGCTCAAGGGGTTGCGCTGGAAGATGTCGTAGCCTGGTGTCAGAGAAGAGTTTGTGAGACAGGGGACAGTGAGGATGGACCCCTTGTCCATTCTGAGTGACTGGCCTTGGAGGTGCAGAGACCAGGCACAGCTTAGCAACTGGAAGAGCACCCACCCAGGGCACAGGACACTGAACTTGCATGGTCTGTCCTCTCCAGGAGCATCCTTACCTGTGTATGCGCAGAGCAGCCAGGTGCCGATCAGAGGGGCGAAGGTCTGGCCCGGCTTGGTGACCAGAGCCACCATCCCAAAGAGCAGTGCTGAGGCTGCCTGCTTCCTACGGTTCAGGACTAGATCCTCATCCACCAAGTCAGTCACCACCAGGTTGAGCAACTTACAGGTTCCTTCTGTGAACACCCTGTTGCTGCAGAACAACAAGCAAAGATCTGAACAGGGGCATCAAGAATGACAGGAGTAGGTAAAATATCAGAGAAAACTGAGAGCATCAGAAAGGTTTCCTCACATTTTAAAGCATTTTAGAAGCCCTGGCTACAGGAGGGGAACACTGCTAGCAGCAAGGCTTGTATACCCTTGCAGTGACACCTTGGATCAGTCGTGACCTGCCACACAGGCCTGGGGACAGGACACGCTAGGCCAGTGGCTAACAGGCAGCTGCAGCACACACTGAGGGCTATCATTCCAGGCAAGCTGGAGAGGAAAGGAGCTCAGCCCTGCCCAGTCTCCATCCTCCTGAACACTGCTGCCTCCCTCACTCTGCTGCAGGCACAGCTAATGGCTTCTGAGTGCCCTGTCCCATGCTCAGGTGCTGACAGAGCTGGCAGTCACATGGCTTTTGTGTGACCCTGGCTACTGTTCTGTCTCTCCCTCTCCTCTCTGTAAGACAGAGACAAGACATTTCCCTTCCCAGATGGCAGAGGGCAAGGGGAAGTGTGTGCTGTCTGCCTACCTGGCAATGAAGATGCAAAGCAGATACACCTGATCAGGTCCTGCCAGGAGCATAACAACACTGAGGGCCAGCTTCAGGAAGAAGAGTCCTCGCACCACAGCGTAAACCCCAAGGCGACGGCAGAGGGACAGGAAGTAGAGGTTGTTGAGATGGGGGGCGATGTAGGAAACACCTGAGCAGAAAGAGAGGCACAAATAGCCCGAGGGAGTTTCAATATCCACCATGCCCCCAGGACCCATACCGAGAGAGAACAAGGCTGACTGTCGCCAGCAGGGCTGCAGGGGACACAGTACAGAACAGCCCCCACGCACATAGAGAGGGCTGCAGCAGATTTACTGTGGCTTTGTGGCACAGCACACACTCTTCCTACAGCAGGAGGCCTTCTTCCATCTACCTCATGAGCAGGAAGAAGAAAAGACTTGCCCAGTGTCACTGCAGGGACTGGGACTCAGCCCTCGAGCAGCAATGAGAGGGACAGGACAACGTGACCAGACCTGGCCCACACAGAATCTTCCCAGGGTAACTCTAGGACCGCTGCCCATGTGTCTGTGGTGACCTGGACATGATCCACATGCCACAGAGAGGAAGGGATTAAATGCAGGCCTGTGTTCCCTGCTGCATCCTGGGGACACTGTCTGCAGCCACTAATGCTCAGAGCAATACCTCTGTGGAGTCTAGGACAGAGTGCAGCACACTGGGCTCATCATCACGAGGAAAGGCTCCAAGTTACTTCTGTGCCCAGAAAGGATGACTTGGAGCTCCCATCGGGTGCATGCATGTGTGAACCTTACAGCCCAGAGACTTGCATTAGAGCACACCTCTCTTCAGAGGGAATCTGGGCAGAGTAAATCCAGAATCAGACCAGGACCTAACCCAGTGGCTCCCTCCAGTCCCACCTGAGACTCACCCAGCAAGAAGGATCCAGTAGAGACAGAGATCTGGTCTGACAGCAGGTGCTCCAGGAACAGAGGGAAGAAGTTGCTGTTAAAGTGGCAGTGAAAAACCTGTGAAGGCAGCACGCAGACAAGCTGGTCAGCAGGGACAGCAGTAAGAGAGAACAGAAAAAGCTAACAGCCCTCTGGGCTCTGCCACCTAGGAGCCCTGTGCCAAGGAACCATACAGGATGGACATGGAGAACTTCAGCAGAACAAGAGCTTGGCTGTGGAGTTTACAGCAGTGTAGGCTTTGAGATCGCAAAGCTGCAATGCCACCAGCCATCCCCACTGCATGCCTGGGGTCAGGACTGCTTCCCAGCTGCCGAGGCACTGCTTGCAGGGCACCTGCTGAGCACACAGTGCTACTGGGGCAGGCAGGGCAGGGAGGTGTCAGCAGTAACCACAAGTGTTTGGGGGGCACAGCAGGAGGAAGGAGGCAGCTGTCAGAAGGACAAAGATACAGCAGCAGTGAGGCTTGAACACAAAGATGCAGACCAGCATCAAGAGCCTGCCTGAGGGGAACCAAGGGATCCCCAGGGAGATGGGAGCTGTGGCTGCAGCACACAAAGCTGGGCAGGCACCAGCATTTGGTAGTGATCATTGAAGAGGATGAAGAACAGACATGGCAAAAGCCAGTTGGGGGGTGGATCCAGCTGGACACTGAGAGCAGTGATGTGAGTCTCAGGAAAGCAGGAAGCAGGAAATGACTGCTGACAGCCACACCGACAAACTGCACTCCTGAACTCATCCCCACCATGAGCCAAGCCTTGTGCTTCTGCACCCCAGATGAGCTGCACAGAGCTCAGCCACCCCCATAATCCAGCCTGCGCTGTGGGGAGAGGAAGGAGCACCCCATGGGTTACTCAGGAAGCATCCTGGGGTCACAGGCAGGGAGAGTGGCTGCCAGCTGCTGAAC
>NW_010192366.1:21731-24267 GCF_000695765.1 Mesitornis unicolor
CTCCAAGAGCAAGTGGGTGCTGGAAAAACCTTTGCCCTTCCTGGGGAACCCACATACTGCTGCTGAATCACCATCTCACAGCCAGTGCTCAGCCTCTGAGTCATGACATGTCACCACTGCACATACCTGGACGAGGTTCATGCAGACAAACCAGAGGAAGTTGCGATGCCGGGAGAGCTGCTGGAGATACTCTGCCAGGGTGATCCTCTTCTCCTGGGGGACAGAGAGTTTCTCAATGTACAGCCTAAAGGGAGAGGAGGAAAAAGAATAGAAGGAACTGTAAATCCCTCACACCAAGCAGGGGAGAGGCCAGAACTTTTGCTTTATACATGCAGAGCTCTCTCCCCTTAGCTCCCATCCCAACCTTCCCTCCCAGTAGAGCCTACGATGTTTGCTTATTGCTAGCAAGAACCACAGGCAACAGGCCTCCCAGAGAACATTTGTCTTCTAAGCCAAAATTCAGATTTCTGCCCATAAAAGCATTCTCCTCTTATGAGCCATTCCACTATGCATACACTCCTCTTCCAGATCCCTGCAGTTAGCTCACCTGGCAAACCTCACCAGGACCTGCTGTGTTAGTACAGCATAACACCTGCAGCTCATGAGTGAGGCAGCCCAGGGAAAAGCAAGGGAGCTGAACAGGAAAAATAGCTGTGTCACGGCCTACCAATAGCCCAGCCACTACCAGGTAGCTAAAGCGAGCAAAAGAGTAAGAGACATTTGCTTGTCCAACTCCGCAGGAATGGGCAGCAAGGAGGTCTCATGCTCAAGCAGGAACGCTTTCACGATAAGCTGCTGCTGACATTTTGCCACTCACAGGCTTCACTGGGTGCTCTAGATATTAACTCATTTCATGTTCCAAACACTGGATGGCCATACAGCAAGTCAGGGCTCTGCCTTCAGTTTGGGCCAGGGGTGTCACAAGATAGTTTTGTCCTGTTTTCAGAGGGCATTAGGAGCCAGTGTGACAGAGGCGATTCTGAACACTGTATCGACAAACAAGAACCATAGATGAATAACAAAAATTTGCCGTGTCCTGGATCTTTCCATTTAGTTTGCTGCAGTGCGTAAAAGGACCCTACAAATCTATGCCAGGTCTTTGTCCCTGCCATGGAACTGGTGACACTTACTCTTTTAGGGTTGATTCTTGGTCCCATTTTGCTTTCCCATCAGCTTCAAACCGCTGGCGGAGCAGCTGCGTGGACAGGGTAAAACCAACGATGGAGCAGAGGGCCAGCACAACGCAAAATATGCGAAAAGAAAAGAAGTCCTCTTTGTTCCACACCGCGTAGGACATGAAGACAGAGAGGGAGCCTATGGCACTGAAGAGGGAGCAGTAGAAGTTGAGGCTGGTCCTGTCTTTCGCTGAAACAGCCAGGTCTGCGAGCAAGGCGTTGTGATGGAGGTCAACCATGGTGAGAAAGCTGTCGTACATGCAAAGGCAAAGAAGGAACTGCACACCAGGATGAGCCCAGGCAACCCAGAAAGCCAGGAAAGAGATGGCAAAGAGGGGGCCATTGTGGCTTAGCGCTCTGAGCCTCTTCAAAACTACTTCTGGGGAAGAAATCTCTGCTCCTGGCCTGCAAGAGAAGACAAGACTTTAGACACCTGGGCAAAACCCTGCACGACCACATATTCTCCTTCTCCAAGGAAGCTGTGTTAGTGGCATAAACACAAAACCAGCTTTTGCTCATGTACAAGCACCCACATTAGATACCTTCTCAGCTAATATGTGAATACACCACCAATATGGGTTTAAAAAGGCCAAAAGGTGTGAAGGAAACGGATTCTTTTCTCCAGAGCATGTCTCTCCCTGCTAGTTCTGCACTGTCTGTTTGCACAATGTAAATTATTTCAAGGAGCACTTAAAAAGCTTTCACTAGGTACAGGAAGCCACACCATGATTTTTGTGAAAAGTCTGATGTAAACACACGAGAAATGCTAATAGCCAACGGTGATCCATGATCCCGGGAGTTTGGGAACAACTGGACGGAGGCATTCCAGGTGGAAATAACTGCCCTTTCCCCTCCTTGTGTGTCCCAAACCACATGCGGACACTCTCCAACACCCCACTAAGGGGCCTGAGGTTTCAGATGACCGTATTTTAGGTTCTGTACCTCTCGTGTGATTGTTATCTGCTCAGTAGATGTGTGACTGTACAGAGCCAGGAACTGAAACAACATGCAAAGAGCACTGAACTGCAAAGATGCCAGGAAAAGCCACCCAAGAGTTCAATGGCCCAGGGACCATCCCCACACCATTATTTCAAAGCTGTGAATTCCACATTATCTCCCCCACAGGCTGAGCAATTTCCCAGCCTTGGCCAGAAGTGGAACCGAACTTACTGCTGCGTGCTAAGGAACACCCTGTCGCTCAGCCAGCCAAAGAGAGGGTCATTGAGGCTGTTCCAGATCAGAAACACCGTCTAGGAAAGAAAACAGGACAATGAAACAAGCCACAGGACAGCTCCCACAAAGGCTCAGTTCTGTTATTGAAGCAAGCAGCACTGAGCTGGCACGCTGAACAGCCAGCAGGA
>NW_010192366.1:24298-26917 GCF_000695765.1 Mesitornis unicolor
CTTCCCTGCCCCACCACCGCTGTACGACTCCCCTGTCTGGGGTAACATACAGATTAACACAGCGAGGACAGTAGTTTTCCTGGCTTGTGAAACAACCCAACATCCCGAGAGGAAAGGCAGTCTTTAAAACAAAGTCTCTGGGGTTTTTATCCCAGCTTGTTCTCTGTTCAAGTAGTGGGGAAAACTGGAAAGCCCAGGTCAGCACTCAGAGGCTCCCTTGCTCCCTCTCCAAAGGGGAATGCTGCTCTTACAACTTAGCACTCTTCACACTTAGAGCAAGAAGTGATTTTGTTTTCAGAAATCTTACTTAAGAGGGCAGAAGCCCACAGAAAAGACTAACCTCTCCTATCCAAAAGGACAGCTTATCAATCTTGTAAACAGAGACAAAGGTGTCCACGTAGTACAGGAGGAACACGTTGTGCAAAATGGAAACAAACAGCGACAGGGACCCGTAGATCACTGCAGTGGGCAAATGAAACAGGCAAGCTAACAGCCGCAACCCCATGTTGGTGCAGTCAGCGTTTGGCTCCTTCGATCACCTCCATTTCAGATGGGACGTCTTCTCCCAACACCTGCTACACCTTTGTTGGGTCCAATCCATTGTTGCTCCTGCAGGAGAGAAAAAAATAACAAAACAAAATAAAACCAGAGTCAATTTCTTAAATGAACTAAAAGTTGAATCAAATTAATTGGCAAGTCTTTGCCAGCAGAGATCAGAATTCATGTTGCTCTGAGGAGCTGTTCAAAAGTGGATTGGAGGGGATTTGAGAGACTAAAAGCTGTCTGCTGCACTAAAGCTGTTTCACTAAGCTGAGGCCAGGCTGTGGGATCCCCAGGGTACAACCATCTCCTCGTGAGCAGCCTGCCCCGTCCTTTACCCTGTAATGTCCTTTGTTACCCTGCAAGCCACCGATTAGCTCTTCCCAGCTCTTTAAAGGTCACAGGAGGAATCAAGCTAGGTAGCTGTGAACAACAAAGCAGCCTTCAGCAAACACACCTACTCACTGACGTTTTTAGGTACCAGTGTAAAGTTTTAGCCAAACAGAAGTGACGAGGGCTGTGGCAATCTCACACGTGCACGCTGCTTCCCCCAGCAGTCACCGCTGACAGCACCTGGGCTGGCTCAGACAGCAGTGGCTGCTTTGTGGCATGACAAGACACGACCAGAGATGATGGCATGCAGCAGACATGCCGCTGCCGTGCAGTAAAGGCAACCTAAAGCCGCTTGGCAGCTGTCCGGCTTGTCTTGGGGTGGCCTCAATTTTTAGAATCGGTGTCTGAAATAAAGATGCTTTGGCTGGACAGCAATATACATGGAAATAAAGCAAGTGGAAACAGCAGCCTTACACCAGAACAAGCCACTGCCTGTTTGTTCACAGGGGACTGAGGTGTGAGGGGAGGACTCCTCACATGGGCATGGAGAGGAGATGGGACCATAGTCCTCTCACAATGCGCTCCCATGCTTTTCAAACCGAGCCCGCTCTCACACTGAAGTTGCTACAGACCAAAGGCAAAACACGAGGCACCTCTCTGGAGGCACTCATGTATCTGGGGAGATGTTAAGGGTTCTTAAATCAGCATGTGCCATCCTAAAAAGCTCTGTTCACAGCATACACGTGATGGGTGACTACAGGGTCACTACCTTAACACTGTCATGAGCGAGATAAAGGGCTGAAAGTCACTCCCGTTTCAGCCCTCCAGGGTCCACACTCACCAAACTCAGATGTGTCATGAAGAACTTCATGGGATAAGAATTAGCGCATCAGAAACAGGAACCTATGCACCGAGCCAGCAACAGGCTTGCAACATCAGCTGCAGCCAGTCCAAGCAGAAGATCAAGAAAAATAAACAGCTGGGTATGGTCTCATTCAGCATTTCCCAGCAGCCGTGAGTCTGACCACTTCTAGGCAGGATCAGAAACACAAAGATAGGCGCCCGCTCTGCCTAGCCCAAGGGATTCCTCGTAACTCGCTCACGAACAGCGTTTGTTCCAATCAATTACATCACCAGACTGAAACTGCACAGCGGCTGCACTCCCAGCCAAAGCACAAGACCTCAAATGGATCCAACTGCAGAGCCCTCGTGGAGCTGAGCCACCATCCCCACCACGCCAAAACCCGTGGCCAGATAAAAGGAAGACACTGCACGGAGGGGAATTCAGCAAGACAATGAACTTTTATAGGTGTAATTAAAGACAGACAAGCCTCAAGGGGAAAAATGCATTTTGTAAGGTCATGAATTGAACAGGAATCAAGAATTTGTGACGATAAAGTCAAAGGTTAAGAAGAGAGGAGAGCTAAGCCAACACTGATGAGTCCTCTGTCTCTCCCCAAAAGCCTTCTGTAGAGGCCTGGTTCAGGGGCAGATGAAGCCATCAGAGTGCTGGGCACCCTCACAAACAGGATGGAGAACAGGCAGACAGCATCATTTTGCACCATATGAAACCTCAGTGCACCCAGACTTGACCACTGCCTGCACATCTAAACTCACTACAAAACTCCTGAGACACAGAGACGAGGGAGATGAAAGAAGGGCACCCAGAGCAACGAAAGGACTGAGGCTGCTGGGGAAAGACTGAACAGCTGGAACTCTTGTCGTGGTTTAGGGCTGGGCCGGCCA
>NW_010192367.1:0-48821 GCF_000695765.1 Mesitornis unicolor
ACTCTGGCCCGTGAGATTGGGCACTCGGCAATGATGTAGTTCTTCGGACATATTCTACTTAATGATTTGTTCATACCTGCAGTCCCAGCCAGGAACTCACTATTAGCATCCTGGTTGTTTCCCACATCCCTAATTAAGCCAAGGTGAAATGAGTGGATATAATGAGCTACCAGAGCAAAGGGCGTGGAAGGAGAACAAGGACAATGCAGTCATCAAAGAAACAAAAATGCTTTTGTGTAGGCTTATAATTTAAAACAAGAATTCCCTGCAACTATTACCTGATTATGGTCGATCTCTACCACACTTAGCTTTGTTCATGTTGTTATGCATTCCTCTTCCCAGATCCTCTGAGCTTCCTTTGGCCAGGGGATTCACCCTAATTTTGTGTCTCTTCATACATCTGCATACTAACGTTCTGGGGCAAGAGACTGTGCTACATGCTTGTACAGCACTTGGCATAGCAGAGTTTCCAGTCTTTCACTGGGCTGGCAAGTCCCTTAACGGCGTATGATACTCCTTTACCCTCCCATCTGAAGGTGTTACTCCTGTCACAGTTAATCTGGAAGTGACAAGTTAGTTCACTCAAGTCACTTTAATCACTTTAGAGTCTGGCCCAAAGCCTGTAGCTAGTTCACAGTGCTGACTGTGACACATAGCCAGGGTCAACCTTTAATTTAAAGGCCTAATTCTGAATGTATTTCAACAGAAAGCTCTCTACACCAGACCCTCCAAGTGCTGGAAGCTTGACTAACATATGCTGCGCTTTCTGCAAGGGACTCCAAGCAAAGCAGCTTTCTGTTTAATTTGAAAAGTTTTCATCTCTCCAGCACAGTAAAGAGAAACAATGAAGCTCTTCCTCAATGCTGCATCAAACTGATAAAACCAAATGTTCTTCACAATTCTACCTCATATCTATTAGTAAGTCCATGACTACAAACAACTTGGGTGGTAAGTCATCAGCCAGATTTATTCATTGGGCTTTCTGGCTCTCTCCTCTCTGCTCCATCTTCCCTGCCCACCTGCATGCTGTTGCTCTGTCCCGTGGGGAGCAGCTGCCACCCTTCTTATGGGTGTTGTGCCAACTCTTAAATACACTCTGTCTGCCTCGGAAGATGATGCTTCGTTCCCACTGTAACAGGTTTTTTGAGGCTATAAGGCTGAGTCATTAAACTCACGCTCTTCGGAGAAGTCTTCTTTCCTTATTAAGAGAGCTCTCTTTGTAGCTTTTAATTGTATTTAGAGCATCTGGACCACATCACTCCTCTCTTGCATCTCTCCTTTTGGCCATGCTGCCCCCTCAGTCCTGCCTTTGCTTGTGCCATCCAAAACCGCTTATCTCTGTGCCACTGAGGTGCCCATTGGAATGGACCAACGCTCTCTGCAGTCAAGTGCCAAACACCAGTCAAGCCGTGTGCTGCCCAGGAGTGATGGGGAGGGACCACATCCAGACAGGGATGTTAGCATGGGGGACTGTGATCGGTTTGCGGATGCTTTGCAGGCAGAAGGAGAGATTGCATCAATTAGCTAACTATATGCAGGGGGGTCAGTTGAATCATTAAGCATTCATTTAGAGGCACATTTAAGTATTTGCTGTGCTCTGAAAGCACCATGCTGCTGTACACGTGGACAAAGATGTGTTGTGGCTGTTTTCAATTACCCTTGTAAAACTGCCTGTCAGTGGAGTTACTTTTTTTTTCCGTATTTCGTTGTGTTAGCTGGCCAGCAGTTTGCAGCTCTGCCTCACACCCAAAACAGTCCTGCTAAATAGACACCCAGTCCCCTATTAGAGGGACGAAAGAGCAAGGTTTTGGAGCCTAGCACAAACGTCTTTATTCAAAAATTCTCTCTGCAAAGTCATCTGTTTTCAAGGAAGAAAATGACTGTTAATTGACTCCTGTGATCTGACTCGCTGCTCATCCCACTGAGCCCAGCAAAGTTGTACCAGCACAAGCCAGCAAAAGCAGAAGAAGCTCTAACAATGGACTTTCAACATATACCCCCTCCCCCACGCAACTTCTGAAGCTTGTAGCTGGTTTCACTGAAGTTTTATGACAACAACTAGGGAAAACAACTTTGGGAACTGACAGTACCCAGCAAGACACAGCCTGCAGCATCTTTTTTATGGCCAAGAACTCAAAGCGCTCCTGGCTTCATTTCCTCACCGCTTGCAGCAGTCCCCCTTTATGGCAGGGCTGTACCCCCCCGACACGCAGAGCAGCATCGTGGTCTCAGACATGGCAAAGCAAATGAACTGGGCAGTGGAGAGATGAGATTTGAAAACCTACATGAATTAAAATGTAGTTTGGCTGGGCTAGGTAACAACTACTAGCTTGCTTTTACAGCCAGCATCACTGAGGCACATCCCTAGTGTCTGGACAGGGCACCAGTGACATTGAGTGGGTGGTGGGAAGGGCTCCATCAGTGTGGGACTGGGACCATTGGCAAACACAGAGAAACACCGTGGTCTTTTGAGTCAACATGCTCCAGGCCAGCTGGGTTATCTCTGCCCAGCACTGCCCTGTGTGGTCCTCTCCTTGGGGCTACTGCAAAAGTCCCAGTCTGCAGATGCATATGAAACTCCTGTCACTAATGTCAGGTTTCCTGGGCTGGTAGTCAGAGTATTTCCCTTATCAGCAGGTACTTTATAATGTAACTCTCCTGCCCACATCAAAAGGAAGCAAATATATAAGTGCATTCTCAAAGAAAGAGATTTGTTCCTAAAAAGTCAGTGAGATTGGTAGAAGACCCAATGACAGAATCTGGCCTGCAAAACATGCAGTAAGAGCAATAGGTAATGAAAAGACAGCGTTTTCAAGGATGAGATAAGACCCCACACTTCTGGAAATAACACAAGAACCTCAGAAACCAGAAACACATGTCAGAGCTTATTTTCTCCCAAGACGGTTGAACATTAACAAAGGTTCCATTAGTGGCAGCGATGTGTCACTGGCAGGAGGGGTCTGACACGCTAGAGGATAGAGGACACTGCTGTGGCTGAGTCATTTTTTACTCCAGCCTTCACTAAATTTGGCTGTTTCCCAGTCATTTTAGCTCAGATTTTTCTAGCAAGTGAGGTTTGGTATTTGCAGACATGCTGTCTATCCCATGAGGTTTTAACCTTGCTCATTCACAGGCAAAGAAAGTGCCATTTGTTGTATAAGCATATGAGACAAGCAGCAGCTTGTAGTTTCATTATTAATTATTTACCAGGGAAAGAAAACTTCTCCATCTTTCCTTGTGGGCAGAAGATGACAGGGTAATGAATGGCCACTCATCACATGAGAATGCAGGAGTGATGCTGGTATCCTCCATGGTTATACAAAGGTGCATCCATTGATGCAAAATCATTAGAAATCAGTTGTGTGTGCAGGGAACCCGGCCACAACCCTTTTTGTGATGTTCCCGTGCAGAATCGCACACTGCAGGAAGAGACCCTGGCAGCTCCAACCACTCTGATAGCACTGCCAGGTGATGGCAGTTCAGCTCTTAATTATAACAAGCTTGATTCAGTCTGGACATTTGAAAATCATCCATTCACTCCACACTTGGGCCTGTTCTGCCTGGGTTTTGAGTTCATAGATAACTTGGTAAAAGCATGAGCCAGTCCCAGTGAAATCCTCCTTGGCTCTGTTATACTGCAAAACCCCAGGCCAGCTGGAAATATTTGTGTTTGAGCACAAAAGGAGGTGCACAGCCTCCTTGATGCTCTCATGCTGCCCATCTTTCTGCTTTCTTCTGTGTGCATCAAGACAGGAGGACTTTGTCCTTGGTCAATGTTAGTTTTGATCCCTTGGATGTTAGTTTTGATCCCTTGGATGCCAGTGGGAGGATGGTGGGTGCAGCTGGGACAAGCTGCATTTCTCTCTAGGCATCTCAGTGCACAGCTGCTTTTTGCACAACATTTTTGGCATAAGAACTCCTGGGAAGTGGCTTTGTTTCTGTCAAAGGAGCATGGAGAGACCACAGTTAGTGGCTTTGGCCAGATCTTCCACTGCTGTAAATAGTCACAAGCTCATTTCACCACCTGAGATAGACATCTCCTCCTGTATACTCATCTTAAACCTCTTGTCACACCACAGGGGCTCACATCAGAGAGTAAAAGCATCCAGCCCCAGGCAGAAGCATCATGTAGCCCAGCATCCTCTGGCCACTGTTAGGGTAACATAGCAATTCACCATCTTCCTTCTCTTGCCTGTAATTATGCTTTAATCACTGGTCATCTGTTCTCTTCAGACCTATAATACAGCAATCCCTCCGTCCTGTCACCTACAAGTACTTATTTGTTTGCACAGTTAGGAAGACTTAAACTTCTTTTTCTGCTCTTTTGGGAAGACACAAACTGCAGGCAAATTAGCTAACGACATAACGCCAATAATGTGCCTCACCTGGAATAAAATCCATAGATGTTTTAAGTGTTAACCATATGGGCATGACAGTAAACATGCTCTGAAAACCTCGGGAAATGTTAAATAAAAGCAGAGCTGCAGTGGGGAAGGCAGCAAAGCAGCCATGACTCAGAAGGGGAAGAGATTTCCCTTCATGTTGTACATGTAGTGATGTCAATCTGCAACATATTTAATGAGATATAAAGTTGTAGTGTCCTCTACGGTCACAAAATTGTCTTCTGTAAGCAACTGTGCGTATTTGACTTTGGCACCTTTCTAGCAGTGTGGAAAGTGTTTGTAAGGAACCATAAAAAGTCATTACATATGCAGAACAATTGAACCTCCTCAGCATCTGTGGTAGGAAACACATCTGTCTTCTGTCCCTTTCTTTCCTAAATGTCTCCCTGAACCAACTTTTATGGGAGGGTCATAAATATCCCTTTCTATTCGAATCCAGGAGTTAACAATACCCCCTGTGACCATAAACACAAGATGTTTCATTGAGGAAAGAGGTGCACTCGAGTAAGCAGAGATCTTTGTGACAGTTCCTGCCAGTCTGGTCCCCATGCACCGCTAATCACATTAGTGGGAGAGCACGGAGGTGGCCAGCAGACAGCAAGAGAAAGAGGGAGAGAAAAGCAAGACTAATCTTGTTAAAAGGGAAGCAAAGATAGACGCTGCTTTTACATAGAGGCTTATAACGTCCCCATTTTCCCAGGGCTGGAATCACCTGGATGCTCTCTGAGCAGCGTGGCTGCTGCCATCGTGGAAGCAAACAACCCTGCATCTCGCTGTGTTTACTGAGTTCTAGTTTCATTATGGTTTTTTGCCATCCATGTGCTCTTGGTTTCTGCACAGGCAACCTCAAACCCTTCCTGAAGGAGTACTTTATTTGCCTCCAGAAGACTTTAAAAGCAATAGGACTGTTTTTAATCCCCTGTGTGTGATCCTTTTCCGACAGAGGAAGACCCACAGTTTTTAACAAATGAAACAAGCGCCTGATCTAAAATATCCCTGTGTTTTATTATTCTCCCCTGGGGAGGCAATGTCAGATGTTTGAAGGTGCCTCCACCTTGAATGAAGTCTTTTGCTCTCCATCTGTGCAAGGATGATGCACAGATCCCAGCCATGCAGCTATGGCACACTTTTCTTACTCGAGGAGTCCCATAGCACCCCCAAACTGGGAGCTACAGATTAGCCACACAGTTGCTGCACAGCCTCTGACAATCCCCAAGGCAGGGTTTCACCCTCTCCTTAGGGTGCACAACCGTGCCATGCTGTGAGCCATGCCACAGAGCTGTTGCCCCAGGAATGAGGTCCCCTCTCCCCTCTCCCTCCTCCCACATTTGGTGAAGATGGGGCGAGGGAAGGGGGTGCAGGAGGAGAGAGTCTCCTGACCAGACCTTCACTAAACCATAGACACCAAGGTGTGCACCACCCCACATCCAGAGTCCTGCATGCAGGATGCTGTTGTGCAACGCTGAGGCTCTCCAGCCAGCTGGGAGCCCAGGGCAGGCGATACTCAAATCAGTGAGTTTCCTGTTCAACCAGGACAGATGTGTGTTTGGGCAGAAATCTTACCCTTTTGGGTAACCAGAGCCTGGAGAGGCAGCACCATGTGCCCAGGGTGACCCTCCAAGCCAGCACTGGAGAGCTGATGGACACAACCTTTCTGAGTACTTCTCCATGCTTTCCCAGTACAAGCAAGACAGTTCCTTCTCCTACGACACACTGCTGTCAACCTCCCAGAGCCGTGTTAGTGGGTCCCCTCTCACAGGATTTCATGTTGGAAAGGAAAACAGCAACTTGTTATCTGAAAGGAGCCTTAGCCTGGTTTTATACCTGTGACTGTTTAATCAGTATCATCCTACAGTGCTGAGAATGGAAAAACAAAGCGCTTGCGTCAGTAGCTGGGGCGTCTGCCACTGTGAGCACTGCTGCCTTGCCAATTAATCAGACAGGGCAGGGGAGGGAGGACTCGGCAGACGGGCAGAAGAAATCCCTGATGGAAAATCTCACTTGTTGTTGCATCGGGTGGTGGGGTGGGGGAGAAAATGAAGAAGCGGCTGGAAATCTGGCAGCAAGGACAGTGGCAAAGGCCTCATAGCTGAGAGTTTGTAGCCAACCAGGTGGGGAGGGGATCAGCCACTTGTTCCCTTGATATTGCAGGAGGTTCTTAATTACAGAATGTAAAAAAACAGACACTCTTAACACTAAAATGATGATTCAAGTATGGATTTATGGTGGCTAAATGAGCTGGGAGGTGGCTGTTGTGACTGTCCCAGGGCACTTGTACTTCCCTTAACATCAGAGCCGGAGCTTTTCAGGAGGGATGGCAGTGCTGGACAGGAGAGGAGCCCCTGGGGAGTGGAGGGGCTGGCTGCAGGAAGAGGAGAGGCTGTGAGGGAAAAGCTCTTGGGAAGCTTGCAATGACATTTGGGACGGACCATTGGACGGAGGACACCACCCTGGGGAGCAGACCCCATGCAAGGCAGAGACCACTGCATGAAGAGTAGCCCAGGTAGACCCAACGTTTCTGAGCACCAGGGAGCAAAGCTGCTTGGAGACCTGCTAAGAGAGAGGAACCTGAAATTCATGTCTTGCTCTCCCAAGCAATGGATGATTTGTTTCCCAGTCCCAGGAATTGATCAGTGAGACCAGGACACTCCAACCCTCCTGCTCCACTCCTCTTTCTTCCCCTTTCTCTCCCTGTAGGGACAACCCTGCACACCAAACCAGATGGCATCATGGGTACTTCCCCTGACCTCTGCAGCGCAAATGATATTGGCATTGACCATTTAATCATTGATGGTTTTAGTAGCTGTTGAGGGAGGGTCTGAGACCCAGGCAAGGAATCAGAAGCTGTCAGGAGAAAGAAAGGCAGCAAAGGGAATAAAGGGGAGGGGGCTGCAGATGCTGGGGAAAAGGACAAAGGGGGCTGGAAGTAGGAGAAAGAAAAGCCAGAAACAGCTGAAGGGAGAGCCTGTTTTCTCACCGATGTCTCTGAGGAGAAAGTAACAGTCGAAGGAATGAGGCATTTGGGTAATGCAGAAAGTCAGAATTTATGCCTGTGCAAGCCCTTTGCAGGCTGTAGGGGACATCCCTGGTGCATAGGCCCCTGTACACATGTTGCATTTCAACTCCAAAGGCAACAGGCAGCCTTTGCCTGCTCGCCTCTTCTGTAGGTGTAGAGTCTGGATTACTGTTATTGTTATTGTTATTGTTACTGTTATCATTATTATCAATATTATTATTACCATTATTACTAGTTGTAGTAGTAGCACTGCTATTAATATTATTACTATTATTATTATTTCCTCATTTTCCCAGGAATCTGGACCTTTGTCCCATACAAGGAAAAAAATCGTCTGTGGTTTCTCTTAAAGACAGAAAACACCTGCTTTTTCTCTTGAGGATGTCTATGTGGCCCTCAGATACAATTCTTTCACTTCTTTGTCTAAGCCAACTTATTGATCTTTCCCCTGGGCTCTGACCCCTCCATGCCTTCTCTGTTTACAGAGTTATCTGTAGCATTCCTGCCTCCTCACCACTGCTCAGGGGTAGCAAACAGTTCAGATAAAATTGATCCAGTGGATACAAGGGAAGACATCATGAAGAAAGTGGGGGCATGAGGCCATTCGCAGTCCCTCTTCCATCACGTAAGCCAACTGAGGGTCGGAAAAAAAAACCAAAGGTGGATTATCATAATGAGCAGTGTTGGGTGGCTCTGAGCATTAATCACTACATGCAAACTGGGGTTTCTTTCAATTATTGTCATCGTTGTGTTAGTGCAATGAATTGGACAAATGTTAGTTCTACCTTTCTCCTTAGAAACACTCACGGAGTCTGATGGCCAGACAAATGATGCAGACCACCCGGCCTGACCTGCGCAGTGCAGCCCAGAGCCTCTCTGCCTTAGTTTCAGCTTCAGTCCTGTGATTTTATGCAAGTGCGTGAATGTCTGAAAGTGGAATGAGAGTCTTCCCAGTGTCTGGCAAGTCCTCCATCAGGGCTGCCTCCAGCTTTGCAAGGGCTACTCAGAACAAATGACCTCTTCTTGGGGAGATGCTGTATCCTCTCAATTTTTAACCATAATTAGGGTACACAAAAGTTAAATTAAAGTGACTACTTGCAGACCGGTCTCTGGTTCTTGTTCCTTGGTCCTGCAGACCATGTTCAGAGGATTACGGATCCGTAAGTCATACCAGAAACCCTCCACTTCTCTTGAGGAAATGACTTCATCCCTGGGCTACAATGTCAGGCTCTGCCAGGTGCTCTGCATGGCCTCCTGAAATGTAACTTTTTTCCTTCAGAGTGGCCTAAACTTAACCAGAAGAGTGAGATGGTGGTGCATGACTTAACCTCTGCAAAGAAAAGGGAACATCTAACCTTCAGGCACCACTGTGCCCAATTCCTGGCATGACTCCTTTGCCTGCCCTTCCCAAGGTATATGGGATCATAACATGCCTCAGAGGAGGCACAGCAAACAGCTGAACCTGCCAGAAGAGTATAAACATGTAAACTGGCAAACACTAAGTGAAAAAAAAACAACCCCAAACCTCATGTTTCAGCCACTCTAGGTAAGGGTAGCTTCAAGCATCATTAAGTGGGGACTCGCAGTAGCTGTGGACAGTTATTTACTCTCCAGGTCTCAGTCAGCGCAGGCACTCAAGCCGTGCGCAGCTGCCACAGGTTGGCTGGCAGGGCTGGTGGTGAATCTGCTGAGCAGGACAAGGTCTGTTGGAGCAGCTCAAGGGCTGTTTGCATGCTGGTTGTTCTGAGCAAGCTCACCCGACCCACTTTCTCTTCTGCAAAGAATAAAATTCATCTAAAGAAGTTGGATGTATAGGAGTCTTTCCTTTGTACTAGTTCTATGTGGTTTATATATGTCTCATTTTATGTACAGTAATTACTTTATTTTCTATAACAGTCGCCATCAAAGTTATCCTGTTTTCTAAAGATCTGCCCTGAGTGGGATAGTCTATGAACAGTGGCTGTGACTTCTTCCAGGGAAAGGCCAAAGCATCTTAAAAAGTGTCTTGTAGGTGCCAAATTGACTTGTACTCTACAGCAGCATCCAGCTCATGAGTATCTTTGGAGCCCTGATACTGAAAAGTACAGGAGCATCATTATTGGGGATCATTACTGGCTGATATGGGGACCCATTCAGATCAGTATGAGTGGAGATAAAAGTGATTTGGTATTATTTAGTCAATGTATCAAACCAAAGTACACTGTGTCATAGGTTGGCTCAAAAGTGTCACACTCCCTAATGCTGTGATGTTCCTGAGTATACAGTCAGAGGACTTTGCTTGTCCATAACGTCTCAGGTGAGCACACCAAATGCAGCCTGAAGCAGGCTGCCTCTTCTGGCCAGAGCAGCTGATGCTCATGCTGCCGCATTGACCAGCTTCAACAAATCTCCACTTTATCCTGGCTTACTATGCAGAGCAGTATATTTCAAGTGTCCCACAATAAACTACAAGTGTCCCACAATAAACTCCAAATGTCCCATTCTGGTCCAAAGCACTGATGCTGGCCTTTTGACCCAAATGGCTCTGCAAGGTCTGGGACTAATACAAAAACAAACTGAGAAGGGCTGGGTGCTTCTCTGAGGCAACTGTGTCTGGATGCTTTGCTCCACAGCTAGGGATGGTGGTGGCATTGGCCTGTGATCTGTTGGATTCAGTAAGAGCTCACCTGGGCTATTCTCAGGTCTCCAGAAGTATGACATTTGCTGAATTTACTGCTAAATTGTTTCAGTTACTGTACTGGAAGAAAACAGCTTTATGTTTATAGTCCTTAAAGCCTGATGAACCCTCCATTGCTCTGCAGGGCACACGGGGCCAGGAGCAAGGGCTTTCCCTACAGCTCCCTTGTGCAGACAGACTGCCATGTGCCTGGGAATAGGTACACAAACACTGCCAAATGCCTGGCCTATCCTCTGAGCTGGATTTTCAAATGGTACAGGAAGGCACTGTGTTTGATTCCAGGATGTCTAATGGATCTCTGTGGAGGGAAATCAATGCCATTAATAGGGGAGCACTGCTCTGTTTTTTCACTGCTTCTCAGCACCAATCAATCACAGCAGGCTGCCACCATCTTGCTCACTGTCCAGATGGCAATATCCAGCACCTATATTTTTTAAAGTCTTCTACAAAAGAAAGAAAGAATGCTCTTCCCAGCCTTAAACGGCAAATAGCCTGGTGTTCTGTTATCTAACCCCCTCTCTTACAACACATCTCCCTAGACTCTCTTCAGAGGATCACCCAAGCATTGCTGTATTTCTTCTGTTACACAGGAAAACGATTAGACACAGTCCTGCACTTAGAAGGGCTTTTACACCTCTTCTTGCCTTCAGATTGGTGTTTTTTTTTCTTTAAAGTGGCAGATATGAGAATGACGCAGTTTGTTATGTGGATAACAAAACATGTGGAAGGAGAGGGGTGTTAAATGTTAAGTTTCTTGATTTTTTATCTTAGTCCTAAAGGCTCAAAGCCTTTACTTGTGTCTTTGCCTCATTTTGGTGCCAACCATAAGTTTTTAGGTGAGGGTGCTTGAAAACTCAGTCATAAACAGTGAGACTGGACAAATCTATGCATAGCAAATACAGTTCTTCACCTATTGAAAACCCAAGAAAGATTTTCCCAGTTTCAGAAAGTTACATAATCAAAATGTAATCACTTTTGTTCACTGCTACAGAACAACAGGTGAGCTTGTGTATGGTCCGTGTGATGTTTCTGAAACATTCTTTGATAGCCATTAACCTTAAATAATGTTACCTTATGTCACTTATTCTTACTTAATTACTTAATGCCACTTATTCTTAAATAAAGAATATAATAAAAAATACTAATATTTCTGATACTTGCTGTCTTTACACTGAAGTGATAAAAATTAGCTGGCATTTCTATAGTCATCGAAGTGCTTTACTGGGCTTAAATAATTCTGAGTCAACATTCATAATACAGGAATACCAAATTTCCATTCATTAGAAAAGAAGAAATCTGTCTTTTTTTCAAAAATCAGCAAAAAATTCCTTTCCATTACAGAGGTGGGTCCTACTCTTTTTTAAATTGCAAGCTTGTGCTACATGTTTTAAGTTTTTTGCAGTTATGCTGTAAGTTAACACCGATGTTGTACAGTTTCCATATATTCTCTTGAATTATGTCTACATCCTTCCGTACAACAAGCTTAAAGCTTTGGCTATTGCTGTTGTGAAGGCATGAAGACATCATCTTCCATTGCTTTTATGCTTGGGGTTATTAATATAAAATTATCATCAGTGATATTTATGTGCCATTTTGCCAGCTGCTGTTCAGACACATAATAGGAGACATGCCCTGCTCGTGCATCAGATACCGAAGATTACTCAATAAATACAATTCTCCTAAAGACTATGCAAACAGTTTGTGTTCCACATTGCACTTTCCTGGTTCTTCATTCTCCTTTTCTGTATTCATTGGGTCTTTTTAACGCCTTTCTAGGCTAATGTGACAGCCTCCACGTTCCCCTACCTTTCACCAGTCACTTTTGTGCTGAACTGAGTTGTTGCATCAAAAGCAAATCCCAGTCTGATAAGAAGAGATAACATGATGAGCAGGTTTTGTGGCTTTTTCATAGATTGCTCAATTCAGCTGATACAGCCTCAAACTATGATTGGCTCAGTTTCCCTGGTATGGTCATTGGGGTATAATGTCTCCCTGGTGCTCTCTAAACTTAACAGGCCTGAATAGTCAGAGGGCTGTAATAATAAAGATGGACAGCTTAGTACCACATTCAAACTTCCTTGAAAAGTCACCAACGTGTTGAAAATAAGCCTACATGTAGTGTAATGTTATATCTATTGGACAGAATAATATCAATTGGAAGTGCAGCAAGTCAGAGCTTTCCAGCTGAAGTAACCTTTCAGCAGAGCAAGAGATGCCACATGACCTTTATGCAATCTCACTGTGCTATTTCTAAAACATCCTTTGTTGACAAGTTTAGATATGTGAACCAGAATAAGTCCTTGCTAAAATGCTCCAGCCCTGAGGGAGTCCCAGGTAAGCTTGAGCTACAAAGCTGCAAGCCTCTACAAGTAATCGATCTGTGCAGAGAGCCAGCTGGATCTCCTGCAGATGTTAGCTGTGGTGGTAGACACTTGCCCAAAGGGAACTGGATTAAAGTTACTCACCTTTCAACAGATAGCAAAAATTATCCCTCTCTACTGACCCCAGTTGCTTTGAATCATGAGTATCTGGTGAGAAATGTCTCTGAATTCCAGCCTCAGCTCCATCCAACTTACCTGGCTCAGCCACTCCATTTAATAGGGGCAACATCACCATGATTTCTTCCTGGCATTTGATGATCAGCACAGAAAAAAGCCTTTATCATTCTGCCCTCAGCACTTATACTCTCGGGCTCAGCCTGACTCTTAACACAGCACCACAAACCACAGCTCATAACTGAGAACCGCCTGCATCCAGGTCTGTAATAAACACTACATCCTCATCTATCAGTGAATCCTGGTCAGAGGAGGCCTCTGAGCTAACCCTGGACAATTAAAAACAGTCCAGATTAATACTCTTGGACATAACTGTGGAGTTAGCTGAGGGCATGATTCACTAATGTAACAGTTTTGCGCTTGGCTGCTGTCAAGGAGATGAAGATGTGTCCCTTGGCTAGGATAAGCCAGGAACAACAGCTCAAGCCACTGGTGACGGAGTAAAATACCATTACTGCACTGTCCTTTAGTGTGTGGTTGATGTATAACATTCTTTACCCATGCGATGTCTGCTGAAATGACTGCAGATAGTATCAAGCCAGCTCACAGGGTGGGGTTGCTGCAAGCACTTTCCAGGAAGTTTAAAGGCAGCTACAGCCAGCTCTCTGCAGCTAAAAGGATGTGGGGATCTCCTGAGAGCAAGGAAAATAACATGTTCTAGGAAGATTCACTGGATTTTGATTGTATGGGATGGCAGACCTCCCACATCTCCCTGAAAGCTGGCTTGCCCTTGAAGCACTCCCCCAGGCACTCATGTGCCAGGGCATCTGCTTTACTCTCTGGGCAACTTGGGGCCAGCTGAATTAGTTGCAGCAGGCATGAAACTGTGGACGTTGTAATAAGCTGCATTCTTATTTTAGGCAACAATTTAGCTTTGATGAAGACTAATTTTTAAATACATGTCAGAAAAACACTGGGAGCTAGCCTAAACATCTGGCAGCTCTGGCTGGGGTCAGAAGAGCACAGATGTGTATATTTGTAGGTGTACCTGCCCCTGAGAGCAGAGAAAGAAGTAAGTGTGGACCTCCTGAGGATGAGGAATATGGGAGCCAGATCCCCATCTGTGGTCAGCAGCTTCACATGAGGAGGTGTCCCTCCTCAGCACTGTCAAGCCAGGGTCCTTCACGAGCAGCGTGCTGTGATGGAGATCACGTATTGCCCTGCTTCCAGCACATCCACCTCAGACACCCAGATCCCGCAATCCCCAGTGCAGCGCTTCAGTGACACTGTGCAAGGGGACTGTGTTAGTCATGTGTTAGGCAGTGTCTCACCTTCTCTCGTAGGTGGCTTCATTCACACGACTCAGTCATCAGACACAACTATTTGTGAGGAACGATGGTCTTCAAGTTAAGGAATAGAGTGGGGACTGAAGAGATGAAAGTGCAGTCACTGACTCTACTTTAGATTCCCTTTAACATTTCAGGCAGGTCCTTCACAGCTGTGTTTGCTGCTTACTCTCGTGTGTGAATGCATAAGAGTAGTGGGTGAGCCAGACCACCTACTCTGCTGAGCTCCAATCAGTGTAGAAATAAAGATATAGCATAATCTTTTGTAAGCAGTCTGAAGAAACCTTAATTTCTTGCCATGTGTAATGGACAATGCTCTGATTAACCCCTCTCAGAGCCACCTACTCCCCAGACTTTGTAGGAAAGAGTTTCCAATGAATGCTCTGAACTTCATTTTAATCAGGTGCCCACAGTAGATGGCATGAAGCCCTGTTTTGTAGTCCTTCTTTGTCCACCTTAAAACCAAAATATTCTGTGGCAGAATTGAGAGGTGGATTGAGAAATGGAGGAAAGCAGTGGTTGGACTCTTTACTTGTCTTCAAACTCAGACGAGTTCTTCCCACAGGTCTCCAGAACAGCATTTCTTGAACTTGAGGTTGAAGGGAGGAGAAAGCCCTGTCTAGGGGCCCTATCTTGTATCTCAGGGACATATGTCAGGTGGTAAAAGATTGAGTTGAAAAGCCTCTAATGGTTGCCTTTGACCTCTTGATTTTTCTTTATCTTCCTCCCTGTGCATATCTATCCATGAAATGTTGTTCTCTTCAGGAGCTGTATGAAGAAGACAATGCTTCTCTGGGGCAAGTGACACCCTTTGGTGACTCATCCCTTCTCTTGCTATCAGATCCATATGATCATTACATTCCTCAAGGTTTGAATATCTGGCTGAAGTCCTGGCACACAAGAATGAGACTGGAAAGCCAGAGTTTTGGAGCCAGGAGCACAGGCTCCTGTATGTGCAGCAAGAAGCATGGGGGCAATGAGGACCCCAGCACACACCAACATATCAGCATTTTCCCACCTCCCATGGTGACAGAGAGGATCCATGCTCAAGGTAGTTTCTATTGAATGCCAGATCTGACTCCTCCAGGGCCCGGGCTCCATCTCACAGCTCTGCAACAGCATCCACAAGCCCTGGGAGCCACCAAGTCTCCTGTCTGTCACAGCCAGCCCTGGCTTAGCAGATCCCAGCCATCTAGGCTGCCTCACTGCCTACAAGACAAGCTGGCAGCATCTCAATCACATCTGATGGACATTTGACCATGCAACAGTGAAATGAGTGTATTTTGCAGAATTCCACACGAGTCACAGTAAATGCTGTCATCCATGTGGAGAGGCATGGGGAGACTTTTTCTATTGGGTGCTGACTTGGGAGCTGGCGACCTTCATGTTTGTGCTGATGGGGATATGTAGCGAGTATCAGCACAGCGTGATTGAAGAGCTTTCATCGCAGATAGAATTAATAACATCTGCTTCTTTCTTTCACACTTCTGCAAGACTCGGTCAACCCTTGTGTCATGATTGATGATGGCGTGAGCAAAGCCTTGTTGGCGCCGTCTCGATGGCAAGTGCCTATTAATGAAACAAAAAGACAAGGATGAAGGTGTCTTGCAGGGCTCACAACTCCCCTATCAGTGCTGGAAAGTCGAAGTGAGTGGCTTGTTCAGGGAGGTGTATTTGCTGACAAAAGTCTGTGCAAACAAGGACCTTGTGAGAATGTACAGGGAACAGCTGCTCTGTATCTGGGAAAGGTAAATGCAGTTTGCAGAGCAAACTCACTCTAATTCAGGCAAATAGTGTTACAAGCAGTGTAGCTGAAAAGAAAACACATTTACTGTGATGTTAACATGACTTGTATCAAGTGGGGGAAAATGGGGGAAAATGCCATGTGAAACTGCCACCCGAAGCAAATCTTTCCTGCTAAGAAAACCCTTTTGCAGGAAGCATTTTGCCTTGACCGAACATCCTCAGTACCTGGGGTGGAAAGGTGCTTAGTATGTGACGAGATTTGGCACCTATCAGTGCTTTTATTTGCAAAAAGTGCTCTGGACTTTGGGTGCTGTGCTGCAGAGGCAGAGCGAGCTGAGCACATGCAAGGAATCGGCGCCTTTCAGGAGTCTGATGCTTAGCATTCCCAGGCTGAGCATCCCAAATCACTGGCCCATCAAAACTCCATCCTGTGTTTCTCCCTTCCCATCTCCAGGACCACTGCCACCACCCTCTGCTCCTCAGAGGGAGGAGCTGGAGATGCCTTCAGGAGAGCAGGAAGAACTCAAAAATTTGTGGTCAGAGCCCCACCTCGTGGAAAGAGCCTCCTCTGCTTGCCGGAGGCCTTTTTCGGGGTGGCTTGTGAGCCCCAGCACAACCTTGTGCCCCGTGTCTTACCTGCTACCACACTAGTTGGTCTAATAAAAGGTTTTATCTCAGTGTCAGTCACAGCACAACGTCATCCCCACAGGCACACAGCACAAGCATGAGGAGGTGCCTGGGTCTTCCTTTCCCATAGCTCAAGATAATCTGTGCAGTACTTGTGAATGATAGTGATATTTGTGTTACTACTGATAAGAAATAAAGGTTTTATAGGTTTCTGATTTACAGACAATTGAAGAGCTGGTTGAAGACCATGCCAAGCATCTTTAAATGAAGCAAAGAGCAATCCAATGACCTTCTATGTGGTCAGACAGAGCAGCAATAGGAAGGCAGCAGGCAGAGCAGACCTGAGAACCAAGGGATCATCCACAGCTGGGTCAGCCACCATGGGAGCACTGGCCATGGGTAGCTGCTCTCCTTCTCCTGTAGACCCCCTGGGAAGGTCCTGTGGCACTGAACTGAGATGGACAATGCCAGAGCAGAAGGGTAAGCTGCTATGAAAGCAGTATCCAGTGGCACCCACAGAAAGCAACACCAGTCAGGACCTCATGCACCCATGCAGGGAGATGCAGGACTGGACCTGCTCCATTAGATTAACTTTATTTCTGTTGACAGTTTCTTGTTCCTGTCAGGAAAACAAAGTGAACTTGTCCCCTTCCAAAGCTTCTGATTTGGGAAATGAAATCTAGGTCTGCTGTACAGGTCAGAAAAACACCACTTACTTTTTTTCCAAACCTTGTTTTTCTGTCTAGAAAAAGTAACATTTAGCAACCTGTTGCAACCAACATGTAACATGCGGCTGCTACCCCTAACACGTGCAATCACAGATCCTGGAGAGATTATTTAGCTAGAGTCAGTGTGGTAGAAAATCTTCTTTCTGTTTTGTTGACACACAAAAAAGCCTAGAAACAGCGGTGATGGTCTTTGATCCATTTGATACAATCGGGGAGGGTCACATCTCACACTGTTTGGCTGATTTGCTTTCTTAAATTCAGATTTTTTTCTGTCCTATATTTCAGTGCCTAAATTCCTGTAAACCACAGAGGTGTCTCAAAAAGGCAGTGATTTTTGAACACCAGAGCACAGAGCTCCACAGGGGATCCAGGGAGCTCCAGCTCCCCAGGCTCCTGCTGAGCGCAGGACCCTAAGCGACAGCCAAAGCCACTGGTATATCCAACTGATGTTGTTTCCATTTCTTTAGGCTGGAAGCTCCCAACATTTTGCTCAAGAATCACTATTAGTTGGTAAAATTTGAGGGTTGGTTAGAGAGTCAGCGCTAGATGCTGTTACGAGGCAGGAGGTACTCAGCCAAAGCAGTTGCCTTCTGCCAGACCCTAAAAACAACACTAGGCCAAGCCCAAATGACCTTGTGGTAAGCAGAACAGGGTGTAAGCTTGGCTATTTCTAAATCTCAGCACGCCTTGCCTCTGCAGTAAAAATGCAGGACTGAGCAGCATGTTTATGTATAGAATTAATGAGACTCCTGGGAACGGGGTTTTGGGGGGATTGTGGGGTTTTGGTTTTAAATGTTTTATAGAAAGCCTGAACAAACATCACTAGCCAGCTCAGTGCTTATTAATAATTAAGCTGGATAGCACTAAGCTGCTTTCAATTGATATTTAAAGGGGAAAGAACAAGCTGGAAGTTTCGTTTCTATGAGACGTGTAAAGAGGAGTGACAGGGCAGTCTCGAGCTGTCACGCTGAGGAGCACACAGAGCTGCAGAGGGTGACACTCTGCTGAGGACATCCCCAACCTCATCCCCATTGGTGAGAGGGACAGCAGATGGGGTAATGGTGGAGATCAGCTCCCTTGGGTGCCAACACCCTGCTTGGGGATGGTCTCCCTGTGCCCGGTGGAGCTGACAGTGACACCTCCTCCTTTTTGGACTCACCCTTGCACAGGTGCCAGCAGTGGAGGCAGAAGTTTGGGTGCTCCCCTGATGTCCAAGACACGTCCCAGAAGTTTTCCCCACTCAGGACAACTTCAGCTTGCCCGGGGAACCAAGTCAGAGGATGCACAAGGGCTGCCAAGGCCACCACAAATGGCCACCCTCTGCACATCCCTGCAGCCTCCGTGGGCTGATTTGGAAGGAAACCTTCCCCTCAGGCTTCTTGCCTGCCCTTGGCTCCTGCCCGCAGCGGGAAGGTGGCATTTTGGGTGGCTATGGGCTGAAGGTTGCACACTTGGTGCCTGGTGCACGGGTGACATCTACCGACCGTGTCTTCAGTTTCATTTTATGCTTTTACGACTCCAAATAAAACCGTGCCAAGAAAGTTATACTTGAGATTGTGTGCTGCCGTAACTGTTCCTTTACCTGTCCCAGGGTGAAAGCCAATAAATCATTTTTATACCTGTATGAAGTCTGCACGCCCCACATCAGGGCCCTTCTTGGGGTTTTGACAAAAGGCCAAGATTTGGTTTTCAAATGGAGCAGTGCAAAGCTGTGGGAAATCTTTAAACTTGAATGGAGGTTATTCCCCTGTAATTTATTGCCCTGTAATTTAGTCTCCTGAGATTTATTCCCCTGTAAATAAGATTAGATTTTGGATCTGTATCTTTAATTGAAAATTCACTAGCAGTCCATAGCAAAACTAAACATGTAAAGTAAAACCAGTAAAGCTTTCTTTACAGAAAAGCACTTCCACTGGTCCTAGAATTTATTTAAAATGGCAAACTAATGGTCACTTCTCTAATGTTTTTTACCTTTTGAAGAGTAGAAGGTATAATAATAAAAAGCAAATGCCTAACTGCTTTTGAAAACCAGAATAATAATGACTCCAACAAATATTTGCTAAAAGGAAATACCTGGATATTTTAAAAAAAGTAGTTCCAAGATGGTGACTTCTGATGTGATGCAATATTATAGTTAAGAATCAGGTAACAACACTGGGATCCATCCTCAACAAATTTCCCTAACTGGATACAACTCTCCATGTGCCTGGCCATAGGCATGGACCAGTCAGAAGGCCATCACTGAACCAGTATGGCTTTGTGTCTTGGTTCTTGCATGAGACTGAAGCTTGCTTTGCTTACTTGCAATTTCTTACCCATGCACCTGCAAAGAAAAAAGTAGTAAACAGAGTACTCAAGGGCTCAAATTCAAAGGTGAATATAATGTAAACAACACTTGTTCTATCAAATATTGTGATTTTAAGCCTTTTTAAGCCTTTGGCACCTGGCATATAATGTGTGTTTAGGCAAGGTGAGGCTGCTGTAGAGACACTATAAGGAGTACTTTGGCATTCACACAGTGTAACAGCACTCACAGCCATTGTGATATCTGCAATGTCATAAATGTAAATCCAGTTCATCCTCTTTTCCTTTGTTACCTCTCCACACCTATAGTCAGCTCCTAAAGCACAAGACTGGGAAAAGAGGAGTCCTACTGGAGGACTGGCAAGAATAACATGCCCAGCTGTGATATGGGTTAAGAAGGGAGCTGAGCATGGGAGAGCTGGTTCAGGCTGGGACAAGACAGCTTCAAGATCAGCCCTCAGCATGGGTGTAGACAGATTCTGCAATGCCACCTCTTTTTCACTGTTGGCCATTCCCAAAAGTTAAGCACTCATGAATTGCTCTGAAATCCTTAGTGTTTCTTCCTAAGAGTGTTACTTTGCAATTGATGCAGTTAAGCTCCATTTCACTGCTGCTGTTCCAGTCTCCAAGGCCAGTAGTTCTTCCTCTACGACATCCTGATCCTCCTGTGTACCATCAGAGCATCTCCAGGTACCATCCTACGGTCCTGCTGTCTGCCTTGACTGCTGGGGAAATTCTGTCCAAGACCAGCCCTTGAAGAATGCTGCGTGTCATGTACTGCTGCCCCAAAGTCTGGCCTTACGTATGTATCACGCTGGATCCAATTCTCTACAAACTGCCCAGTAATTTATCTTAGGGCATTGGGTGAGATATTTTTCAGACACAGAGATTAAGTACTGCTTTTCCCCACTAAAAAAGATAGCAGGTTAATCTGGTGTAACTTGTCTTGTGTAGCTCCACGTCCTTTTTTGTTCTTGTTTTTACATCCACTTCCTTGGCTTTCGTTATTCACCCCTTCATAATTTCTTCTGAGGTTCTGCATGCTGGTAAGTGCAACTTAATGAGTGCATAGTTTCTCCAGTCTCCCATGTTCCTTCTGAGTATCCTCAGCTCAGTCCTCCTTGATTGTATCTTCTGCAGACTTATAGGTCTCAGCTGTTGTTAAACCCAGTTAAACTGCCTTTATTTCTTCTTCTGTATTTTTTTCTAATCTAAATCTCTCCAGATTACTTCCATCTGATCTCCCTGGAAGCTTCCCTGTCCTCCAAAGCAGAGCGTTGGTTCATCTATTAATCACTGCTTCTCCATAGTTACCAGTTGGTGCTAAAAATTGGAACACTGTAAGCAAGCACAGTATATTTTACATGTGATACAAATGAGTAATGTTATGCTTCATCTTGTGAATTATAAAATAAACTCCTTCTGGAGATATAAGAATAGAAATAATGCAGAAAATTATTTGTTCGGATTGTTAACCATGTAGAAAAAGAGTGCTTAGCACCTTTAATGTCTAACTCCCAAATGGTAGACTGGCTGAAAAGTAATGCAGCTTTTTTTGTGGTGCTCTTTTGGATAAGATCCTATAAGGAATTTTGCTGCATTTTAAGATTCTGTATCTTTTTTTTAACAACATGATAAATCATGCTCAAATATTCTTTGGCAAAATTCTCACTTTTCCCATTAGACGTTCTGCTCACCTACCCCCAGCTGACATCTTCCAGCCCAGAGAAATTTAATGGTACCTTATAATTATTGCTTTTCAGATCCTCTGAAATGTACAGCTGTATAAATGCCAACGGTATTCTGTAAAATACCAGTTCTGTGAAGATCTTGGAAATCTGCCTGGCTATGATATTGCCAGGAATTTGGATATAAGTGCAATGTGACTGTTTTGGCTAAGAAAGAGATTAGGGTGAATTGCTTTGATTGATAGTTCCTAATAATTATTCTCTGAGCGCCGAAACAGAGTTTGCTCTGGTTTTGATTAATCCATTCCCACGGAGCATTTTCCACTCTGTAGCGGCCAGGGTTTTCTGGGCGCTGGCGGGACTGGTAGCCTCTGCTCCTCCAGGCTCACTGCAGCGCTCGCTGCTTCGCGATAAATACGGATATTTCGGGTGCCACAAGATGGTGCCAGCAGCCAGAGGAAACAAAGGCAGGATGGACCCAGGGGAAATCAGCCTGATTTGAGATTGGGAGGGTTGCTTAAACACGGCTCCCGGGACCTCTTATCTGTTTCTAGTAGAGGATTTAATTTCCAACCTCTTCCAACTCCTCTCACTTTTCTTGTTTCTGCACTGCACTTCGATGACCTATTTTAGGATTCAGTTCAGGATGCTGTAGGGCAGTTGGCATTCCTTCAAAAATTTTGTTTTTATAAAAAGACATGCACTTCTGTTGTTTCCCCTAGTTCCTACAACTGTTTAAAATAAACTGACATGGAAAAACTAGTGATCTCTATGTCTTAATCCTTCATGCCTCATTTATTTTGGATTAATGTTTGGCTGTGACTATTTTTGTTACTTAGTCATTGCAAAATCAAACCAAAATCCAGTGTTTCTTTTAAGAAATTAGCTATTCTAAATTTTGCCTTGTCACGATGGGCTTCTTGAGGGAAAATCTGGGGGCCATCATAATAAGATGGACCAGAATCTTTCTGCTGAGCAGGTATTGCTCACATCCTAGTAAACTGCTCTCCAGATGTTTTCCATCTTTGAGACTGGATGCAAAATTAAGTCCTGCTTGAACTTAAACATTAAAACTCATCTACCCTTTTGTGAGGAAGCCTGGAAGTCCATGTAGAAGGCAGCTTTAGCATTGCTTTTGCCATGGGCTGGAAATGGGTCCAGGTCTGCAAGGCAGGAAATACCCCATAGCCCATTACTTCGTGCAAGCTGGACAAACAGATTAGGCACACGGACTGTTCCTCAGCCTTTCCTCATATGGGCTGAAATAACAGGAGCACTGCAGTGGATCAATGGAAGGCTTTATCTCCTCTAATCAGCACTCACTAGAACACATCTGCATACTGCATGCAGTTCTGGGTTCTCCAGAACAGGAAAGACATCAAACAGCCAGGGTGAGTTCAGCAGAGGCCACCAAGATGTATTCCTAGAATCATAAGGTCACAGACTAGTTTGGCTTGGAAGGGACTTTTAAAGATCATCTAGTCCAACTCTGTGCAATGAGCAGGGACATCTTCAACTAGATCAGATTGTTCAGAGCCCAGTCCAACCTGACCTTGTGTGTTTCCTGGGATGGGACATCTACAACCTATCTGGGCAATCTGTTCCAGAAGTGAGTCACATAAGCTGTCTCTGAAGTGCCTTTCTCTCTCCATTGATTGTAGCTTAAATACCTACAGTTAGGTGATATGAATTCAGTACAAGGTGGATCACTCCAGGTCACAGAGGGATCTGGACAAAAAGGGCTGAAAACCAAAGTTTCCTGAGTGTTTTGCTACTACTGTAGCAGCTAACTTGGTCTTGATTTTAAACTTGCCTCTGCAGGTAACCAGTTTGCCATGTTTTTTCATCAATTTCCACACAAGCAAAAGTTAATCTATATCCAAGCTTTCATCATAGGTTACTCACCCAATGCATGTAACACCTCCATACATACCACCTTCCTTCAGGTGACCCAGTCATCATTTCAATGGTAACTTCTGCATTGACCATAGGAGAATAAGTTAGTGAATGTCATCAGTTGTGTCAGCTTTTACAGGAAACAACCTCCATGGTCCAGTAGCATCCTATATCCTTATGTTTAGCATCAAAAAAAGAAATGGGTGTGATCAGCAGTTCCTGCTATGTAATTTGCAGTGTGGTGTCTTGCTAATTGATGCTGTGATGCTGAGGTAGACATGGAAGTCAGTATTTCCTGCTTCCAGTGTTCAGCCCCCTAATCCGTGCTTGTTTTCAAAGGTAGAAGCCGAAGATGCTTGACAGTGCAGGAAATCAGGCCTCTTGTGCAAGTCTATAAATACAGCTATAGTTGCCAAGCTGAAGTAGAGAGGAAAACAGATACAGCTGTCCCTAACATAGCTGCTGTCTTAGAGACTCTTGGAAGTGCCATTACATACAGCTCTTATTGGTCATGATTTAAATGGTAGCAACTATAGAAGGAAAAAAAAACACCCTAACATCTTCCTCACTATATCTACAAGCCACAGGAAGGGAGAATAAAGATTTTAAATATTATTTTTGTCTCAAAGACACAAAATATGCGGTGAAACTTCAGCTTTTCTTAAAGAAGCCAGTATTCTTGGAACTTCAAATGGTTAGAAAGCTGTTTGCATTATACAGTCACCTCAAGATTATTTCAAAATCTAAAAAGAATATAAAGAAATTATAGATTTTTCTTTTATTCTGCTTAGTTTTCTGTGCCTGCAGTACCAACAGAGCATCCAGTCTTGGTGCATGCAGTCTCCTTCTAGAACAGTGACATTTAGGCACAGCTATTTAAGAACTCAGGATAAGAGGCTCTGCTACATGTTATATTTGAAAACAGAAGAGGTGCCTGGGAGTCCGTGACCTTTAGTGCAATAAAACAGTGGGATAACAAGGATCAAAATTTAAGTCCTGAGGACCCACAACCAGCATGGCTGGTGCTGGGCTCTCGAAGGAAAGGCATCTCTGGAGCTGTCTGTCACAGCTTGCTTGATATGCCGCATTAGCATCTTTTCCCCCTGACCCCACTGAAATGTCACAGTCCATTTCTTTCAGCCCAAGCATCCAGTGCCAGTGGTAGTGGCACAAGGTTGCGTTAGCCCTGAGAGGTTTCCCATGTATTGGCCTGAAGGCAGAAGACAAATAGGGTTGCTCCCTGCTCCAGTTCAGGAAGTCAGATTGCTCATTCAGAGCAGCCTCATGTAGTTATAGTCCAGGTTTTCAACACCATAATCTGGGGGAAGTTTTGTGCTTGTGCTGCAGAGAAGCAGGGTCTGGCAGCAATGTGTGTGTGAGGCAACCCCAGCTCGTCCCTGCAGGAGAAGGAGTTCCTGTTCCTGAGGACAAGGAGAGCGGGGATGCTCATGGCTATGAAGGGAGCTCTGGGAAATACCGTCATCTTCTTCACAGGGTGTAGGATTTGTTTCTTAGATCTTGACTCTAGCATAAACACTTGTGTGCATACTTACATATATCAGTGTTTATCTAAAACAGGACTTCCTGACACACACTCAACAGTCTCCAGAGGAGATGCCCCAGAAGACACATACACAGCTGAATACATTCCTCAGTGATGGCCAACGCTACTGCATGGGCATGGAGTAAGAACCTACATAGAATAGAGCAAGACTTTTCCAACACTTATATTAACATCATTTTTCTTAAGAAAAAAAAGGAATGTTTTTAAAAGGATGCCTTAGAAGCAGTTAGAACATGCACAAATAAATGGCCAGATTATATTTGTATACCAGTTTTCAATACAGGGCAATAAAACCTCCTGGGAAACAGGAGCTCAGTGTCCTTCAGCAAAAAAACCCAAACAAAACCTTCCTGAGTTATTTTAGAAACCTGAATAGCAATGCATAAATATATTTCCATCCCCCAAAAGGCAGGTCACAGCAGTCTTAATTATCAGAGGCCAGAATGGAAACAACATAAAAATAAATCCTTTCAAAGTTTGCTCTCATTACCACATTTGGCATATTTAAACATAAACACCATCTGTGTTTATCATGAAACACAGCGATGACTGAGGTCCGATCTCAGTGACACCCGTGTTTACGAAGCGTTACAGTAAGGGGCACATGCAAAGCTTCCTCAGAAACTGAGCTCCCCTGAAATTATTTGCTCAGCCACCAGCTGCTTATGGAGACGGGAGGCACTTTTGCCAAGAAAAGCATTACCATGGAAGAAAAACAAAGCCTCAAAGCTGGCTCTCATGGCAGCTTCTTCCAGCAACCCCAGAGAAGCAAATAGCAGAGAAAGTTACTTGCTGCAATGAATCAAGCCATAAAACACACTCTGTGCTTTCAATGTTTTAACTCCCACTGGGGAAGGAGGAGCATCTACAGACCTCCGGGGTAACCCTGCTGCTCTGCACCCTTGCTGGGGACCCACTGCCCCTCTGCCCTTGCAGCAGGCTGGGGATGCTGGGGTGGACCACACACATGGGCTGGGCAGGGCTCCCTCCTCACACTTGCACACCGGCTCCCAGGTAGGGACAGCATGGTCTGTGCCTGGACCATGCACAATGTCCTTGCAGCAGTCTCGCTTGCCCAGTGCTGATGCAGCATCCCCAAGGGATCCATGGAGGGTTTTTAGGGAATGGGGAGCTGTGGTGCCAGTGGGAACGATTCCTCTGTAGCCACCGTAGGAGCTTGTTCTGCTGCCCATGTGTGCTCCTAGATGTTCCTACAGCATTGGTTTCTCCTCTGTGGAAACAAAAGCAAAATTGAAAGACTAGGATGGGAGCAGAAGCAGGATATGCCCCACTTCAAGCTGGAACGCAGTGTTGCCAGGGGATGATGGCTTCATCACAAACTCTTCTAGACAAAATCAGCAGAGGTCACAAAGGGAATACTGTGGTTGGGCATTTGGAATCCTCCCATTGGAACCAAATTGTCCCATGGATCTGTATCCAGGGGCCTATCAACCAGCAACATGTCCTTTGTGAAAGCAAAGCCATCTGAAGCACAAAGCCACAGGTAGTGGCAGATCCACCTTCACTGCAGGCTGTGGCACTGGAACAAGACTTTTGTTCTCCCTTGATGACACACAAGTTTTAGTCAGACTGCTCATGTTAAAATCTCTATGTGTAGTTTGCTTCACCATGCAAAAGAGCTGTTCAAATAATTTTGAAATATGTCAACTATTTTTGGGCAATAGAAGTAATTATATGAAGATATAACAAGCTCTTTGACACTGAAAGATTTTTTTTTTAAATGTAGACATCCAGAATGTGTTACATCACATAAACCTGAACTGTCTGGTACCGCATCTGATCTTCAATGCTCAAACATGACTTGCCCGAAATCAGTGAAGCTGAAGCAGGTTGATACTGGTATCATTCAGTGCATGATTTGGCTCATTATCTCCCTTCTTGTAGAGGTGGCATCAAGTGTCTTATGTGTTACAGAAATACATTGAACCACACAAGGACATTTCAATTAAAGCTAAAACAAATGAAAACAGCATTAATGTTAATTTGTTCAATTCCAGCCTGATGACTTTATGAGAGGCAGAACTGCAGAAATTAGCAAAACCGTAGACAGCAGTTTCACAATATAAACTCTCTCATCAATAATATGTTCCTAGCATTTAATTTGAATTTTCCTTTTAATTTCCTCTCATTTACCCTAATTATGCTTTTAGTGTGTTTGTCTAAGCAATATTTCTATCAACTCTCCTCAGATATCTACAGACTATTTTCACATCTGCCCACACACTATGTTATATTATAGACAAACCCTATTTAGCTGTATGATTTTCCCTTATAAGTTGATCACTCTGGTTTTCTCCTGACACTGTGACTTTACTCTGGACTCTGTCATCCCACCAAGACAGTGATCTCAGGGCCCAACATACACTCTCGGGCAGCAAGGATGACCTGCATGGTAAGCATCCTACCCTGCAGCCAGAGAAGCAATTTTCAACCAGTGCTTATCTTAAAGCATAACAGTAATCCTACTTGCATTACTGAGGTTACACATGTGCTTAAAATAAAACCTTTCTCAGCTGTTGCGCTGGAGTGGGATCAGTGGCTATTCCGCACTAAGCCCATTAAAAAAAAGACTTTCCACCCATTTTCCTGTGAGATAATGCATGTGTGTGAATGGAGTTCAGGATATGTTTTCTTGCAAATATTTGTCTTATTTGCTGCCTGCTATCACTTCAGTATCTCCAGACATGATCACATATATGCACTTGCCTCCCTACAAACTTTTGGGGCATATGTAGCTTTCCAGAACGAGCTCATGTTTCTCCAGGCCAAGTCACATTTTTGTTATCTTCTGTCTGCTTAAAAAGAGTATTTGGACAAGTGAGGGGATGAAGATAGCTGTGGAGATGGGTTTACTCTGAGAAAATGTGACCTGTGGTGGGAACAGATGAAGTGGCTAGCAGGCAGTGTAGGACTGATAGCCTGGGGGCTTTCTGCTGGGTCATTGGATTATTTTGTGCCAACTCCAAGACTTTGTCCAGTGTCTGAGGTAGTTCTAATGTACTTTTCCCATAGAACTTCCCTGATATCTGCAAAGACTTTGGTCCTTCTCTCCTGCTTCTTTCACATTCACAGGGTCTCTTTCTTCCGTATTTAGACATTTGTTTTTGGGAAACTTGTAGGAGACATTATCTCATGCCAATCACAGTTTGATAGTGCCATAATAAGGAGGAACACCTGCACCCGTGGTCTTCTGCCTAAATCATGATATCACAGGACCCTAATTTCCTTAACAAACTAGGCTAAAAGGAGACTTGTTTGAGGAAACAAGGAGTTACTCCAGAAAACTGATGAGTTATGAAGAGCTGTACTGTGCTAATCATATTCTCACTCCTTTTAAGTGAACAACTGACAAATCAGGGAGATACGTGGTGCTGAGTGCCTTTAAAGACTGATCTGATTTATTTAGATGTCCAAGTATGGACTGAGGAGTGTACTGCTATTTCTACAGATCCAGAGCTTGGGCCATGCTTTTTGGTGAAATGTGGCCTACAGCAAAGAGCTGAGGCTCTTCGCATCTGGTTGTGCAGCACTGGTAAGGCAGGCAGATGCTGGCAACTGCTTCAAATAGCACAACCTTCAAGATATGACCATCTGTGATGTGAAGGAAAAACAACATCAGTATGTTTGACCACCAGGAAACCACATGAGTGGTGCAATACTTGCTACAGGCTTCATCTGCACTACTCAGATAATGAAGGGGCCACAAGCATGGATCAGAGAGCAGGAAGATGCGTGATGGAAGAGTGAAAGACTCAGCAGTCCTATGCTGAAAAACAGTGTGTCCTGTGTGACCTACTCTAGATGATCCTGCTCTGGCAGGAGGCTTGTACTGGATGGTCTTTTGAGGTTCCTTCCAACTCCTAACATCCTGTGATTCTGTGATTCTAGTGGAGCTGCCATCTCACCTCAGCTGCAGAAGGCATATGGACGCAACAAAACTTAGAAACTTAATGAAATTCAACAACAGTAGGTGTAGAGTACTGCATCTGGGGAAGAACAATCCTATATATCAGTACAGGATGGGGGCTTATCTGCTGTAGAGCAGCTCAGGGGGAAAAGGACCTGGGAGTCCTGGTGGACAGCAGGCTGACCATGAGCCAGCAATGTGCCCTCATGGCCAAGAAGGCCAATGGCATCCTGGGGTACATTAAGAAGAGTGTGGCCAGTAGGTTGAGGTAGATTCTCCTCTCACTCTATTTTGCACTGGTGAGACCACATCTGGAGTACTGTGTCCAATTCTGAGCTCCCCAGTTCAAGAAGGACAAGGAACTACTGGAGAGAGTTCAGTGTAGAGCCACTAAGATGATGAGAGGACTGGAGCATCTCCCATATGAGGAAAGGCTGAGAGAGCTGGGTGTGTTCAGCCTTGAGGATACCAAGGCAGGATCTCATTAATGCTTATAAATATCTAAAGGGCAAATGTCAGGAGGATGGAACCAGTTTCTTCTCGGATGTGCCCAGCAACAGGACAAGGGGCAATGGTCACAATCTAGAACACAGGAGGTTCAACTTAAACATAAGGAAAAACTTCTTTACTGTGAGGGCAACAGAGCAGTGGACCAGGCTGCCCAGAGAGGTTGTGGAGCCTCCTTCTCTGGAGACATTCAAAACCCACCTGAACGCGTTCCTGTGTGATCTTCTCCAGGTGATCCTGCTCTGGCAGGGGGATTGGACTGGATGATCTTCAGAGGTCCCTTCCAATTCCTACCGTTCTGTGATTCTGTGGACCAGAACAGCCATAGGTCTATTCATCGTGAGGTGATCCAGCCTTGCAGCTGCACTGGTGGAGGAATTTACTGGGATCCTTGAAATATCACTACACTGCACAAGGGCATCCTCACCTCCAAAGTGATGATAGATCTGGTCTCTTCCTTCTATCAGGCTTATTTTGTCATGAGTTGAGATGTCACAAGTCTTGTGTTATTTAGACCAAAAGGCCAAAGAAGTTTGGTTCTGGGATGCCTAACTGCTCCTTTTGACTCTTCTGTGCCAGAACTGATTGTCTCTGCTTGTCTTAAGAGCAACCAAGTGTGAGGGCAACACAGAAGGATGGACCTCATTGACTGCAACTGTGTGTGTGAAGTGAACATGTTCACAGCCTCTTCTCCAGCCTTTGAGGGCAAGTGACAGAGCACAGCTTGCATTTGCTTGGCTAACCTGCTTTCACCTACAGCTGTGGTGTAGATCCATACAGTTCATTGGGTCTATATGTAGATTTGATCTATTGGGAGCTGAACTGTGCCCTGGCATTTGCTGCATAGAGAGCCCAAAGCCATCCAAAGCAGTGTGCTGCTAAGTATCTCACCAGGAGAGCTGCAAGCTGCCAAAGCCCATGTCCTGTCCCTTTCTAGGTTACTTGCATAGGTGCAACCAGAAACCAAAAGGAGGCCTAGGAGAAGACCAGCTGTGCTGGAAACTGGATGATGAAGAGCAAGGCAAGGAGAGTCTCTGGCAGAGGTGACAGCATTAGAGCTAAGCTGTAGCTGGAGTAACAAGCCAAGCCACCATCCCATCCATTTCAGTTGAAGAGCTGAGAGAGGTAAGCTCTGACCCTTGCAGATTGAGAAGAAGGTGTCAGGCTAGAAGGAGCAGGCAGGGCAGAGGAGGAACAACCATGCGCACCAGGCTGGATGGACCCGCTATGCATATGGGGGCTGGATGCACAATTTCTTTAAGAAAAATCGTCCTCTGGATTGGAGCCCAGACTCTCAAATCTCCTGTGAAGCAAACTGCCCTCTTTCAGTGTTGCACATACCTTTCATATTTCTTTCCCTCAAGGAAGTGTTTTGTGAAGATTAATGAATTATGAAGGTCACCTTTTGGGTGTTCAGCTTTTGCTGAACTCCAAAGAAAACAAAATCCGGAAAAGTTCCAGCTAAAAGTGTCATAGCAAATGCATCCAGCTTACTTTATTTATGCTTATCCTCACAATTGACTTATTAAGTACATTTTTTATATAAACAGAACTTGAGACTGTTTGTGAAATGCTGGGGTTTTCCGCCTTAAAACATCTGCTGCCTATTTGTTAAGGACCATTTAGGTAACATTAGAGCACGTCCAGATATGTATCTATTTCCTGAAAATTGCTTAGACATTCTTCAAAAATGTAGAAATCTGTGCCTTTACCACCCAAGAAAAACCCAGGACTAAAACAAATGAGGCTGGGTAGCCGCTAGCTGAGAGAAATTCAGTAAATCTACCCTGCACATGAACTGTGTTGGTATGTGATACTGGAAAGCTTGCTGGCAGGAGACAGAGGAGTTGACTGTAAGTCTGTATAGCTCTAATAATGCATGATGTTGCATAAAGCAACCCAGCTATTTCAGCAGTGTGCTTTTTCTAATGATGTGCCAATTGAATAAACAACTAGACTCACATCTTCCTCCACAACTGAAGATGCTCTGGATGGGAATTTCCTTTTGAGTGTCTGTCCCATCAGACGGTTAATAATTTATATCTTTGGGGAATCTTCTTCTACAGGCCAAGTATGAAGAGGTGCTAGGAACATCTGCAGGATAACTTCTCCATTAGATATGATCCTGGTCAGCTGTCTCCATGATGTTTGATGTCTCACCTCTTCTGTGGCAATAGAAGTCCAACTGCACTCTGACATCCAGTGGTTTCCTATGGACTTTGTTAGACCTCTACCAGTTTGCCTTCTTTTTGACTTTCATTTTCGTAGCCGTCTTCTCCCCACTTGATAAGGAGTCAAGGAATAAAGTCAGATTCAGCTGCTGAAGAGTGCTCCTGAGAGTGCTTCATTGCATTTGTTGCTGCTTCCTTCCTTCCTTGTTCCTCAGCCCATCACAGCCTTGATGTCCCTCTGAATAATGGCACACCCTGCCCCAGTTCACTGGAGCCACACTGAACTGACTTGAAGGATCAGCTGAAGTCAACAGAACCCATATCTGTTTGTGAGTCTTGGATTAATGCTGCCCTAGACTACTATTTCCTTCTCACAGAACTAACACACTGCTCACATCTGTGCCCACCACTCAGCTCACGAGTTGACCCAGAGGACTTACCTTCTGGGGTCTTTGCATAGGACCCTTCCAGCTTTGTGCTGGATTTGTCACTTGAACAGCCACTAGCTACATATATATGTAAGCTTGCAACGTCTGGTTTTACACTGGTGATTGACAGCACATACATTTCTTCCTAACTAGCATTGTTACCATAGACATCAAATCAGCCATATGTGCCAAGACGGTGCACATTGCATGGCCTCCTTGCTGCTGAGCTGTGTCAGAGCATAGGCACCTTGACCTCTGCGCATCACTTCAAAAACTTCATATCCTGGGAACAGCTGCAGTGACTTGCACATGGCTCTTGAAAGGGCATCAGTCTGGATCCTGCATTGTCTGGATTTGTCATCAATGGAAATGTGCTGATCCTACCAAAGTTTCTTTTCTCTAGTTCTTGTGTGGCTGACAGGGAGGCTAAATCTGGGCACGACAGTGTGCTTGACTGTGAATATTAAATACAATGCCTTCAGGCCCTGATGTGGTGCTCCTTGTGCTATCTAGGAAGGTTATTAAATTCTCCACCAAAACATCTGAGGAGTATTCTTAATTCTAGGAAAAAAAGGGGTCTGCCTTGAGCAGGCATGAATTAGCCATTCCTGGTCCCTTCCTACAGAAGTCATGGCACAAGGAAGAGGAAATGTGGCAGGAGCATTGCCTTCCTCAGCTTGTTGAGAGCAAAAGACAGTGAGATCCAGAATGTGTCACTTGGAGAAAGTTGTCCTAGTTAGAGCCTCAGAAAGAGAGAAAGGGCTCTTCCTCAGATTAATCTTGTCTTAGCACACATTAGAGGGGCCCTAAAACAATTCTTGTGTGCACTGCAGACTAGCAGGTAAGAGGGGTTGCTGTGTCATCCAGAAGTCATTAGAAGAGAGAAAACTTCTTTGTCTGAGGAACTTAGCAGCCTCTCAGCTAGGAAACTGGTATTTTTCCTGGCAGCAGCAACTGCTTGCTGATATGACATCTGTCTCATCCATGAAGAGAAAATATTAGCACTCTCTTAAGCATATGTTTGTGAAGTAGATTGAGGTTAGGAACAGAACCAAAGCTGTGATTCCAGAGCAACAGGTTTTCTGCTGCTGTATGGACCAGCATGGGGTGAGCAGTGCTCCCCTTCTTAGGCAAGGTTTAGCCTGTGGCCTCACTCCCTGGGCTGACATTGCCAAAAAGGCACTTCTGTGGCACGTGTCCATGACGAAGCGCTCATAGTGTTGGGCGCAGCTAGGCAGGTGAGAAAGTAGGCCTAGCACAACAGCTGACCTTGCCGAAAATACCCTCAAACAAAACCTCAAATGAAGAGTAAAGATAATCTCTTGATAACAAAATCTCCCAGGAATTAATCAGGTTCATCTGGATTTATGGGGTAGGAAGCATTTGCTCTGCTCTGAATCAGTTAAATAATGATCTGTACCAGCTGCTGGAAACTTGGTGAGTTCACTTCTTTGATTCAGTTACACCTACACACTTAGAAGCCAGCATCCTTCTCCTGCACAAAGCTATCTTCAGAAAGTTTCTCACTCCCATGGGACTGGGGGAGCTTGTCTACCCCACTGTTTCCATGGGTGCTGCCTCCCATCTTGCCCACTGTGCACAGATAAAGCACAAATGCCCACAGGCAACAACCATAGCTTGCCATGAAGTCACTGTTAAAACACTGTCTTTGCTCTGATTGCTTCAAAACTCTGGGCAATATCTCAGCTGCTGCTGTGCTTCATCATCATTTGGCGTGTGTTCAGGGTTGTCCCAGTGTCTCCCTCAGCTCAACACTTTGCCTAGAGATCTGCCGTCTCCCACCATGTCCTGGGGCACTGAGCACCTTGCAGGAAGGGACTGTGTCTCTGCACCACCAGCAAGATAGGGGCCACGGTGAAAGCTCACAGCTGGGCGGTTGCAGATCACTGTCTGCACTATCAGTTTTGAGGGGAGGGGAGGTGGTTGGTTTTAGCTATCTATCACCAAAGTGTCTCTTTTCAAGATTTCACTGAGTTCTGTTTTTTCTAGTCATTTAGCTGTGGTCTCAATCCTCCTCCAGTCTGCGGCGCTGATGGGTCATCACTTCTTTCAAGAGTGACATGTACTTTCCTAAGGCATCTTTCGCCCATGGAGACATTCTCTTTACATGCAGAGGACTCTCCTCCCTGCTACTGGAGAGAGAACACCTTAGAGGAAAGTCTGTACTGATAGATATTACACACCCCGGACACAGAGAGAGGTCATTGCAATTTGCCAGGTAGGCTCAACCATCCAGGCAGAACAATGAAGTTATTGCTGTCCAGTCCTGTCTCTTTTGGGTCTTTATGCCTAGGTCCCTGTGACATGTGCCGCAAGTAAATGTTGCACTTCACAGACATTTCTGCCAAACTTACTGACATTGCAGCAGTTGGAAGGGGAACGAATTATTTTTATTGTGCTTTCTGGTTAGGAGTTAGGATGCCTTTCATAAATCTTCAAGGAGGAGAAACATAGCAGTAAATAGCTTCAGGTTCTGGCCTTCTTTTGTTCTTGATTTTAGCAGCTCTTATCCTAATTATAATCATTTGCCATGTGTTTTTAAAGCAATTATGCATTGACTGTAATGCATGCAGATTACTGATGTCTTTGTCATGCACAAAATTCATTCACTGTGCCAGCAAATTCAGACGCTGAACTTCAGCTTGTGACTCACAGCTTTGCGTAAATGATTCTACAGTAAAACCTGTGAAATAGTAAACCTCTGAAAAACATTTTTCTTTAAGAGACTCTTCAGTGTTATTACTCCTTATAAGGACTGTTTGCCAGCAGAAAAGAAAACACTCTCACATAAACATGGGCAATTTAGCTGGAGACTTTTTATGAGGCAGGTGATTGTTTTATACCTGAGCAGATATTTATTGTGAATTACACTTAGTTACAGCAAAAATAACATGTGGGCAGAGATGTAGTAGGGAAGCTGAGAACAAAACGTCACCAAATTTCTTGTTCGAGAGTCACTGGGTCATTTCCTTAGGTGATGTGTGCGAATTGCTGCAGGTCCAGTAACAGTGGCTGGACAATGCAGCCCAGGAGGAGAAGCAATCAAACACAGACAATTCCTTAAAAATTAGAGGTCCCTCCAAAATCACATGTGGTTCATGAACCAGAACAAATCAGTTAAAACAATGAACAGGCTTGCTTTGCAACCAGTAAACTAGACTTAAGTCTGATGAAAGAACTGAAAACTTCATGGAAGTCTGGATGTCCTTCACAAAACTTGGTCAGCTTTACTAGGTTATTCAAAGCCATTTCAGACAAGATGGCCTCCTCTCAGACCATTCAATATACCAACACTGGCACAATTGCTGTCCAGTGTCAGGGAAGCAGCAGATTCAGTACATATCCACAGAGGCCATTCATCGGGAACTTATGGACATCCAGGAGCCTGCGAAGCCAGCTGGGAAACTCAGGACATCACTGCCCAAAACAGTGGCCAACCATCCAGATCAACAGGGATTGATAACTTGACATAGAAATGTTTCAGCTGGTGACATTGTCAGGAGAGGGAGTCAACCCCAAAACCATCAGTCACAGTTAAAGTTATGCCATGCACTTTGAGTTGTGGAATTAGACCAGGCAATTCTTCTGGCTTTATCATTGCCTGTCCAATACTTCTCTCAGCAGACTTGTGGTGACAAATTAACAACAGTTTCATAAACATCAGCTATGATTTCTTGTTCATGAATCATAAATCACCACATTGTGGCTTTTCTGCGCTTTTCTGGCTTCCAGTAGGCAAAGTGAGCGCTAATTAACAGCATCTTCTCTGGGAGGGCAGCCCATGGCTGTGAACATCAAGATTATCCCCACTGACCAGAGCGCCTGACACCCAGCACTGAAGCAACAGGGCTTCTCTCTATCCTATGTAACACTTCTGAAAGCTGGGCTTGTTCTTTTTGTACTTACTGATATCAGCCTCAGCATCTGAGGCTTAATTCACATCAAAACAAAGTCCTACTGGCTCCAGAGAGGGCCAAGCCAGGCCTGTAATGATGGACATTCTTTATTTCATGGATAGTAAGTGTACAGCTGCCTCGCAAGCGCTGGAGTTGTTAGCAGACAATGAATTAGTTCTATTTTATCTTTCCATAATAAAGATCTTGCAGCAGCGCAACAAGAGAGAGGAAACATAAGAGCCACTTGGAAGAGAACAGCAGCACTACAGAGTGAATGAAGCTTTTATCACACAGTGCTCCAAAAAAACCGGGATCCCCTGGCTGTAGCAGAGGAGCAGCAGCTCGGTAGCATGCAGTCCTATGACTATACCTTCAATTACGTAAGCTAAGATGTCACAGGATCCAGTGAGGTTAATTGAAGGGGACCATTATGGAGACAAAGCGTAGGACAACTCTCTGTTCCACAGGTTTGCAAATACTTCACATCAGCAAACAGGTCAAAAGATCCTGGCCTCTTCTTGGTTTTGTGTCCTGGGTGCGATGCCAGAGCAAGGGCTCCACAGGGAACATGGTCAGGCACAGGCAAGCCTGCAGTGGGGCTTGGACAGGGACCATGAGCAAGGGCCTGAATTTAAACACAGTCCTTGAGCAATGGGGAGGTGACACTCAGGGCCCTGATACTCACCCTGCAAATATCTCCAGAAGGAAGCACACACCGTTTTAGCAAAGGTGCAGTCCTCCTGCTTTGCTTATGGAGAGAGAGTGTCTGGAAGAGAGGGGGGCACCTGTGCAATGTGGGTGTATTGCAGGGAAATACCTGTGGAAGTACTGGTAGCAAAACAGTGGATGCATGTGATACTGCCGTGGAGAGCAATTATTGATTTTATTGAATCAAATGAAATCTGGTGGGGCTTGCCCACAAGATAGAAAGTCCTGGAGGCTAGAGTCAGACCTTTCTGTACTCATGCCATGTATTTGGTGGTATCCCTTTCAACCTCAAAGGCAACTGTGACCAACATGTCCATGACTTGGCATTATCTTAGCCCTTTCCATTTTCTGCCACATTCTGACAGCTTCTGCTGCTTTGTTCTGAAGATTTGCTAGGGAGGACACAAAGCAACCCTGAGAACAGTGCAGTTCAGGCAGTTGAGACATAAAACATTGTATGTCTGTCCATCCTTCCATCCATCCATTCACCCACCCACCCATGCATCTGTCTCTTCCTTCTCAGGTATAGTCTACAGAGAGGGACATATTTGAATAGACTCAGACAGGAGATGGTACAGGTCTGGGACATCCCTTGTTCTCTGACTTCCACCACTTTCCTTTGCATGCCAGGCAGAAGTTGAACCCCACTGGTACTTTCACACAAGTACAAGTGACTCTTACAAGCCTACACATGGCACAGGCTGTCCATCTCCATGACCCCATACAAGGGAGCTTGAGTAAGAACTTGCTACCTTTGTCTAAGAAACAGATGTGTTTGCTGGCCAAAGCCCACACTTGTTTATGTGAAAAACACATAAAACACATAAACAAGTGGGCTAAAAATGTAAGAACAAACAGTTACAAAAAGTGAAATGAGAATCTGTTAGTGGCAGCTCTTTCTCTAAGATCGCTGGATGGATCTTAAGTAGTCCTCATATAACATATCCTTTTGTTCAGGAGAGCTTTTTCAGCAGCTGGCTGGTTTGGTCATGCTCCACTGCCCAAAATGTGAAGTTGGAAATGGCAAACCCCAATTCAAACATCAACTACTTCTTTGGTACCTCAGGCAGTACCTTAAGTGTGTTCCTAGGAACTGGGAGGTAGAGGATTTTGGAAAGTTCAGCCAGGGGAGCATCTCTTCTTTGTGAAAAACTTTCCTCCTTCTATCTGCTTGTGTTTTTTTCTCTCCATCCTTTCAGTACCTCCCCTATGAAAAAGAACTTTGCCCACCTCTGTGGCATCTTTTGAATGACTAAGAAGAATTGTGTGTAATTCTATGACTTAAAAGATAAAGAAGGAAGGGCAGAGCTCTACCACTTGCTACTGTGCTTAAAGCTGTAATTGTGTGTAAGTACTTGTAAATACCAAGGCCACCTTTAGGAACAACTATGTGTAATGGCTTTTCTTGCTATATTCCATTTGTCCAGTAGAACATAATGGCTAAATCAATGTAAAGTGTCATGCATTTCTTTTTTCTGCTCTCTCTGGGGCTATTCTTTCCAGTTATGTATGTTCAGGTTTGATCTCCAGAAAAATCAACGAAGATTTAGTTGTTCTCAAAACAACAACAACAAAAAGCTAAATATTTAAAGCATTTTCTGTCATCTTGGTGTAGTAAAAGTAATCCCTCTCCTGTTCAGGTCGCCACAAAGAGCACCTGACTCAGCAAGCTTTAGTGAAACGAGCAGTACCATGAAAACAGGTTTATACTTTAAGGCTGTTTTTCTTGAGTGTCATTCTTAACCATAATCAGTGAAACTGTTTTACTTGTGTTCTCATAAAAGAACCACTACCACTTTGCTGTTCCTGAAAAATAAAGGCAGTTTTCACAAAAAAAAAAAGAAAAGGAAAAAAAAAAGACAGATTCAACCTATTCATCCTCTGACATTCTCTTTGTGTCAAACTCTGACTTTTCTGTTCGCTTCTATGCATGGCTGTGAACACAGTGGAGATGCTCATGATGCAGTCAGCCAATGACTGCAAGAAGACACAGTGTAGCTATCAGAGTGTATGTGGGTGTAATCTGGAAATAAAAAATTAGAAAGCACATCAAGTGCAAATGTAAGTTTATCTATGTCTATACAAATATAAATCTTTACAGAAGATTTAGGAATACATTTGTAATAAAATCTTAATTTTGATACTTAGGTCTTCACAGTGGCACTTGCCTCCAGTACAACCTTCCGTACTTTTCTAAAGGTCAGATACTGCAGTCAGTAAAATAATGCCTTACTTCTCAAACCGCCTTGAGAAGTGGTAAGATTTCATGCTCTAAGATATAATTCTGCTCTTATTACAGAAAACAATTTTCAAGAATAATGCAGTATCATCAGAACATCTCTCTACAAAGCACATCGGGGGCCTCAGGAATTAAAAGTGTGGCACCCAGAAAGTTTGGCATCACAACTCACAAGCCGGATGCTCAGCACAGGAGGTGGTGAAGCTGAGCAATTCTGGGCAACTGAAGCAATTCACTAACATTTTGTAAAGTACTTGACTCTAATTTTAGCAGCTCAAATGCCAAAGTTGCCTAGATGTTGGAAAGGCAAAACATCCACTTAGGAGCACAGGACTTTCAACAGATAGAAAGTAAAAGCTGTGAAAAGTACCTTCCTGGGGCGCCTTGACCCATTCTTCTCATTAAATTTTCCTTCCTGTGGGTTGTGTGGAAGTTTGGGAGGCTTTGCTCTGCAAATAGAGGCAGGCTGAAGCAGGTTTGACAGTCCAGTTCAACAAATTGCCTGCATTTCTTATGAGGAGGAAGGAAAGAAGCCAAATCCTCCCACAGCATGTGGGTGTATCGGCATAGCAGCTGTTATTACTGACATTACCAACCAGGCACCACACAGCTATTACAGCGCTGATCGCACCCTCTGTGCACCAAGCACCGTCAGCTCTCACAGCACTGAGTGCGGTGTTGGCGTGGAGTATGCGTGGGTCTGGTAGGAGGAAAGCAATGTATAGCCCCGTTTTTGAAAAAAAAACAACCAACCAAACCTCTCTGTTTATCTGCAGCTGCTTGGCAAATGATGTCATCAAGACTCTGTTTCATTGCTTCAAGTGGAAAATGTTTGTGTCAAGCATCTTCTCCGATGCTTGAGCAACAACACAATGAGGGGAGTGGAGAGTGCCGGGAATCAACACATCCCCACCTTCTACAGCTGTGACCACTGGTGCCATGATCAACACTTGCTCTTGGCAGTAGCTTAGTCAGCAGAGGGGAGATTGAGAACTGAAAAAGTTTCTCCCAGTGCCACTCATCAAATATGATGTCCTGGCACGGTGTTTACTCTGGGCAGATGAGCTAGGAAATGAGGTCGGAGGATATGGGGTGGTTGGTTCTGCAGGGAAGAAGGTTGAGAGAGGTGGGGTTGTTCAGCCTGGAGAAGAGAAGGCTCCAGGGAGACCTTATTTCAGCCTTCCACTACCTGAAGGGTCTACAAGACAGGTCGGGAAGGACTCTGTCACGAAATGTGTTGATAAGTCATAACAGTTTTAAATTGAAGAGGGTAGATTCAGATTAGCTATTAGGAAGAAATTCTTTACCGTGCAGGTGAGACACTAGCACAGGTTGCCCAGGGAAGTTGTGGATGCCCCCTCCCTGGAAGTGTTCAAGGCCAGATTGGACAGAGCTTTGGTCAACCTGGTCTGGTAGGAGGTGTTCCTGCCCATGGCAGGGGGTTGGACTGGATGGTCTTTAAGGTCCCTTCCAACCCAAACCATTCCATGATTCTATGATGGTGAAATAGCCCAAAACAGCATTTCCCAGTTCATCTCACTTTCTCTCCCAGCTTCTCTGGCTCAGTGGAGCATCAGCAGCCACATCGCACAGCTAGAACAGAATATTTAATACATTTCAGTTGGAAGGAACCTACACTGATCGTCTGGTCCAGCTGCCAAATCTCCTAGCAATTTTCTTAAAAGCCATAAGCCAGCTGCAACTTGACTGATGTCTTCAAAGTAATCAGTGGGAAGTTAAAGCAGCAAATTACTCACTCTCTCTTCATCTGACTAAAGGAAATTTCTGGAGGGCAAATTGAAGCAGACCAGGTGTGTGGGCTACCATGTCCTACTGACAGAAAGAGGCAAGTCTGGGGACCACAGGCATTAAGACCGGCCTTGCCAAAACCATGCAGCAGCTGTGTAACAAGAGGTGGCCCTGGATGAGGGGTCAAGCACACAGGAGCTGGAAACATGGTGTTTGAAGCTGTCTAATGCAACTGGGGTTTCTGAAGAAAAAAAGAACAGGAGATGTGCTAGCAAGGGATGACAGTACCTCCTTCCTGCCTGGCTGGACCATCTATCACCCATTTAGACCATTACAGCAGAGACAAACCCAATTACGTGCTGACCTATCAGCTCCTCTGTTCTTCTCCTTCTCCAGGAAAAAAACCCACCACATGAACCTACGCAGCAAACAACACCATCACCACCTCAATCACCACTGAGGAGTGACAGGAGGACAGGGCATCTAGCCCTGCTCAGTCTGGAAGGGTGCTGCCTGCCCTACTGGCACAAACAGGGGGCAGGGAGGCGAGCCAGTACCCTAGCGAGGGGAGCAGGGGCAGAGATGGGGACAGCAATGGACAGGGAGTGCAGCTGGGCTGCACCATCCTGCACCTCACCACAGAGGAGCAGGAGGTTGTCCTCAGCAGACCTGGAGCCAATGCTTCTGCTTGATGAGGAGCTCAGCAGAAAATGTTGGGCACACACAGAATTCAACAGATGTTTAACACAATGATATTACATACACAAAAATAGCACAGTTATGCATTGCCGAGATAATGCTAGCAAGATGAGAATATTTCTTTATTATATACTGAAAAACAGGGGGGAAAAGTGCCTTTAATTTTCAAAAGACTCTGCAACTTTCTCCTGTGCTCCCTTTTTTGTGCTTGGCCTGAGCTGCCACATGCTGGTCTCTGTGAGGCTGGAGACAGCCCACAAAATCCCCACATTGGGCTGCCATGCAGCCAAGGGTACTCCCTGCTGCAATGATGCATCCTGCTTAGGTGCCTTGTGAATCCCAGGCTCAGTGCTAGCCTGCGCACAGAGATAAATAAGACTCAGAAAGATTAAGGCTCTAAGCATTATAAATTTCTGATGGAGATGGGCCCTACTAGCCCTGGGGTGAGAGCCTCCCATGCCTGTTCCTGTGTCATTGAATCTTATGGTGCTTATTGAGCTCTTTTTAGGTGACAGGACTAATGTCCACATCCTACACTCTTTAGAAGCTTATTCCTCTGAGTCAGTACTAGGGCAGTGTCAGTACCTCCTGTCCTTCTCCATGCTCAGGCTCACACCTACGAAATTTCTGCTTCCTGCAGGTTTTCCTTCTTGGCTGCTTGCTTTGGCTCTCCCAGCTGAGCGTGACCTTCTGCCCAGTGGTGATTTATAGCAGCAAGGGCCTGGTTCAAATTATAGCTGTTGCTGGTAACAAGTTGCTCAATCCTCTGCACAGACAGATTAAGCAAAGCTGTCCAAGTATCCAGTGAGCAACATCTTCTCCGAGCATAAGGGATGAATCAAGGGGCTCAATTGTGGAGAATGAAAAGGGCAACAGGAAAGCAAGCGGGATGATGCACAGTAACCAGTGGATTCTTTCCCAAAATACATTAAGAAAAAGTCTTTTACTGTAAGGGTCATGGAGCACTGGACCAGGCTGCCCAGAGAGGTTGTGGAGTCTCTTTCTCTGGAGACATTCAAAACCCACCTGGACACGTTCCTGTGTGATCTAGTCTAGGTGATCCTGCTCTGGCAGGGGGATTGGACTCTATGATCTTTGGAGGTCCCTTCCAACTCCTAATATTCTGTGATTCTGTGATACAGCTGGCCCCTGTCTGGTGCTCCCAGGAGGATCCTCTCAAGAGCTGCAGCTCCCAGATTTCTATGAGACCAGGACTTCTGCTGACACCCCTTTCCCCAGCGGACTTGCATGGATTGCATGGCCATTTTGTTTAAGTACAGAAAAGCTGGAGAAGGGAGAAAATAAGTGCAAACCATCCTCTCTCTTTCCTTCTTCTGTCTCTGGATGTGTACATTGACTTAAAAATAATACAATTTGCAAAATAGGCTTTGGAGCTCAGCATTCCTCCTCATTTTCTTAGCCTTTGGATCACATTAGATCATAGTCCATTGCTTTTTTTTTCACATATGAAGGCTAGAAATTTGCCTTGAATTACACCATAGAATTATCTCTAGGAGCTGAGGGTTTTTAAGGAATAGAATAGAATAGAATAGAGCAGAACCGGACTATTTTTACAATGATCATCCACTCCATGTCATACCATGGGACTCATACTCTGAACACAAAAATGCATAGAATTAGAAATAATTTAGAAAAACAATTAAGAAAAGAAGTCTAGCTTGTCTTTGTGAAGGGTTTCTGTTAAGGAAAGCTACACTTGCTGGAGAGTAGCAGTAATGACTACATGAATCTTTATTATTCAGGTGGGAGAAACACTGTCAGTGTTTGTCAGTAATAAAATCTTCTCAGTCCACCTGCCTGTAGATAGATTATACAGAGTTATGATCAGGAGCAGAAAGGAAATATAAGAACGATAAAAACTACAAGAAATACAAGAAACGTAAGCCTTCTGAGTTTCCATTCCCTTTGAGAAATCTTTCAGTAAGGAGTATGATGCCCTAAACTGTCCTTAGGACAAAAAATTGTTGTTGGCAAACTTCAGGAGGGCTCCTGAGGTCTCCTCATTTTAAATACTGAATAAATACTGTGAACTCTTACAGCAGTTGTGCTGTAGAGTCCATAATTTCCCTTTTGTTTGAATGCATGCTGTTATATGTACAATATCACCCCACGAAAGAAACATCACCTTCCTTTCCCTCATCCTTTGCAGTGTGCAAAATACCATCCCAAAACTAAATCCCACTTTGCTTCTAGATTTACAGCAAATCCTGACTGTTCATTGGCAACTAACACAAAGCAGTGAACACCCAGGTGTTAATAATTTTATGAACCACTTTTGAGAAGCTGTGAAACTACAGATTGCACAAGCTCACCGAGGAATAGGTTGATTTCATTAGCAAATGTAGTGGTCTGGAGTTGGTTTTCCTCTTATCAGATCTGGCTTTAGCTAACTGGGGCAGAGATGTGACTTGGGATGACAGTGAGTGTCCTTAACTGTGGCTCCTATGGGTTAAACCTGACCTGTGGGAGGGTTAGGGAAAGGTGGATGTGATTAGATGACACACTTATTTCCAGAAATGCACATGCTGAAGTGAAGAACTTCAGCCCAGGCTTGGCTGAATCTTGTCGGAAAGCGGAAGGTGGGCAGCGCAGGTGGGGGCAGGGGGATGGCAGCCCTTGGAGCCTTGGGCTCCTGTGTTTGATTTATAAGGTGGTTCAGCGTTTCCTTTATACACTGCTGAACTGGAGATGGAGAAAGTGTCCTGACCACAGGACCACAGACCACAGCTTTTTTGCTTTTTGACAATGGGGAGACTGAAAAGGAGTTACTATTGAGAGCAGAAATTATGACAATTAAACTAGATTTCTGCTGGTATTTGCTGAATGCTTCTCTAAGTTATCTAAAAATGCCCCTCAGCAGTGTCCAAGCCACTTGAGGGTATGGGTTCCCCCTGAGATGGCTGCCCCAGTGGTCAGAGGGAGGGCGCTGGATCCACCCCCCTCAGCAGTTATCCCAATGCCAGCTGGGGGCAGCCGTGCCAAGAGAAAACTTATTCTGATTTATTTTTTCAGATCACGCTCAGCAGTGCACTCTCCCCGTGCTCCACTGGGTGCTTCAGAAAGGCTGGCTGACAGGTCAGGGGACAGCCTTCAGCCCCCAGGGGCGGATAAGGGGTCACTCCTCCCAGGAGCTTGTGCTCTCACAGGCACCCACTTGTCTGGCTCCTTCGTGTGCAAGCATTGTTCATTCCCTCTGGAATGAAATCAGAAAGGAGAAAGTCCAGCTGGAGCTTAGACTGGCTAAGGACAAAGACAAACATGCAAGGATGTTACATGTACATTAGCAGCAAAAAGGAAATTTGGAGAAATTGTGGGTCTACTAATGAGTGGAGACAACCCACGAACAGATAAGAAACAAAAGACTGAAGTATTCAATGCCTTTTTTGCATAGGTTTTCATTGGCAGAGCCTATTCTCACACATTAGTTGTCCAGCATGAGTTGGAAGGAGAGGGACAACCAATGGCAGAAGCAATAAATTGCAGTCTACCAGAAGAAGCTGTAAGTATTCAGATCCAGCGGAGCAGATGGCCTTTACTTGAGGCTGCTAATGTGGCTTCATGGCTGCTGTCCGTCATCAGAAACTCAGAGTGATCAAGGACAGCTCTGTCAACTGGAAAGTCTACTGCAGCATTTTCATGCAAAATCTGAGCAAATATAATTTGGATGAACAAACTGTTAGATGGACTGAGAATCATCTGGACCATTAGGTCAAAGAATAGTAATCAATGTTGTGAAGGGCCATCTGGCAGCCAGTAATGAACAAAGGACCCCAGGGAATGATGCTGGAGCTGATATTGTTCAATATTTTCATCAGTCACCAGGTTGATGACACAGAGGCCACTTTCAGCACATTTACAGATAGATTAGAAGCAATGACATCCATCTCCATTTGGTAGAGCTTCAATCCAAATGGACCTTGAGAAGCCTAGGACCTGGGTCAATAGGAACCCCACAGAATACAACAGGAGCAGTGCAGATCTTATGCTTTGGTGTTGAATGGCATCCTACTACCTACATAACAGCCATGCTGCAAAGGACCTGAATTTTACTATGAGACTTCAGTGAGCTTTTACTGCGATTCAAACAAACTGTATACTGGAGATGCATTAGGAGCAATATGACTGGCAGTTGGAGGGTAGTTATTATTCCCTTTCTACCCAGTTTTGGTGAGGCTGTCCCAGGAATATTGCCTCATGTTGGGATCCCCAGTTCAAGAGGTCATTGAGAAGGAGAAGGTTCACTGAAGTGCAGTCAAGATGGTCACTGGCCTAGAGTGCACAATTGCAGCCTTTCAATACTTAAAGGGGGCTCATAAGAAAAATGGCGACAGACTTTTCAGTAGGACCTGTTGCAATAGACAAGGGGTAATGGATTTAAACTAAAAGAGGGTAGATTTAGGCTAGGTATGAGGAAGAAAATTTTTACTATGAGGGTGGTGAAACACTGGAACAGGTTGCCCAGAGAGGTGTTAGATGCCCCATCCCTGGAAACATTAAAGGTCAAGTTGGACAGGGCTCTGTGCAACCTGATCTAGCTAGAGATGTCCCTGCTTACTGCAGTGGGGGTGGACTAGATAACTTTTAAACTATTCAACTCAAACTATTATATGATCTGCAAGTAGATGCTGAGGGACATAAGTTTAGGTAGTCTGGCAAAGAGGTGGCTTAGGAGAGGTCTAAAAGCAGCCTGTACCTACGTGAGGGGGAATGGCAAGAACAACAGAGCCAAACTCTCCACATTCATGGCAAGCTATACAAGAAAATCCTGCTCTTCACTGGAGTGAACAGGTTTGTCTCTTTAGGGGCCTGAAGAAGGGTCATGGAGGGGGCCTCTGTGGTGGACCCCTGACCACCCACTCCAGTTGACATGTGGCTGCCTAGCTTTTCCTTAGGTGGCCCAAAATAAGCTCCCCCCAAGCCAATGCCCAGGTACTGCCCTGGGAACAGCTTATTCCCACAGGTTGTCCACAAAAGACAGCATGGACAGGGTGGTGCTAGGTTCCTCCCACAGAAAATTTAACAGGACCCCATGGGCATGTTAAGCCCGTTAACCCTAAAATACCTACATAAGCCTCATGTAACACAACACAAAGCCTGTTTTGCATTATATAAATAACATTCCTGTGGGGTCAATCACAGTTCTCATATCGTTGTGGATATTTGGAACTGCAGGGTAAAAAATTAAAAAAGATAAAAATTGTAATTAGGGACCTGAGTATCCCAGAGGGCCCAGGAGAGACCCAGGATTGAATGCTATTTTGTGTAGGCCTGGCTAATCTAGGGACAATTAGATTTAAGTAGAGTGGATACGGATCAGTCCACAGGGCCTTGGGACTGCGATTTAGTTATCTGCTTTCTTCCAGCTGGCAGCATGGGCACAACCACAGAGACTTATGGTCAATTACCAGGTGAAGTCTCCCCTGTGGCTGTAAGTCACATCCTCCAGCTACCTTTCAAGCAGTGAAAGGTAGAGCCCACCGTGTTACCTTCAAGCAAATAAGAAGCTTTAATAATTACCATTTTCCTTTGTGCAGCTTGGAGGCATGTGTTTGTGCAGCACAATGAGGAGCAGAAGTGACCTCTCCTTACCTCTCCTTCTCTGCTGTGTCCACGTGAAGGTGGACCCATGAAAGTGCCAGTTTCCTCTAGTGTTTTCCTCTTCTTGTGCAAGAGGATGATGCAGGCAGCAAGACGGCTCATTGCTCAGTTAAAATAACTCAGTTCTGCTTCAAGTCTTGCTTATATTTTACCAGCTTCATATCTAAATACCTCATTAAGAAAGGCGAACAGACTAGAATGTCTTCTAAGCAAGCTTGCTCAGAAATCCCTGAATCAATGAAAAGCTAGGGAAAACAATTCATTGCATCCGATGCATGAGTTCTTGGAATTCTGGCTATATTAGGCAATACCTCTTTGTTAATTCAGATTAGCCTAATTGCATGCATATTTATTGTCCGCTGTTCTTTAGTAACTAAGCAAAATCAAAGTAGGCTGTTTCACTACTGAGATGGCAATTTTGCATAAGAAACATGGACAGTTTTACATCAGACTAATAACACTATTCCATTATTCAAAACCAGAGCTAAACTTAGCAGGCATGTCAACAATCAGATGCATATTTTGTCTTCATGGAATGAGTCTGAATTAGCACAGACCTCTACCTCCTATCAATAGCCCTTATTTCTATATTGGCTTTTCTATAGAAAATCACTGGCATGAGATAGGCATGTGAGACTCAGACTACCTCTTACATTTGTCTCTTCTTGTTTAAATACTAAAAGGACTCCAGAAGTCATGCTCCATCTGCATTCATTTGCTATGGCTAGAAAACTACATAAACATCCAGATCTGACATTTCATATACCTTTTTTTAAATAGAAAATCATGCCTGCATCTGCTGGTACTGTTTAAAGGAAAATGGAGTCAAACTCCGCTGCAGAAGTGCACCTGCTTGTGCTCACCCCAGAAGCACCAGTGCTTTCTTGAGGTCCTCTTTAAAATGATACGGCATCTTTCCACCAGTTGGGTGGCCAAGGGATGGGGAGCCCCTAGCACAGAGTAGGTGCTGTAGCTCCTCTGCACATCCTAAATAACAGCTGAAGCCTTGCTGTGCAACAGCCATGAAATGGTCCTTTAGGATGTCTTTTAAGAGGCCATGTGTGAGCAGCATTTGGACAGATAGAAAAATTTCCTCTTGAGCAATGCTGTGTTTTAAGCACTCTCAGTGTGCAGGGACATTGCCACTTGAATGGGATACTGGCAACCTTGAAGAATGCAATAAACTCAAAGCAAGCTCTGTTTTAGCCTCTTTACACTGTCTGAGACATGAAGAGGTGAGACAAAGGGGAAAAAAATCATAGTTGTGGTATAAAATCCTCAAATGTCCCTCCTGCCTATGCTGATAGAGTGGTTACTTCATGTTTAAAGCATAGGCCAGCTTTTTCCAGCTCAGTTCAGAGGTGGGTGGAGGAAATGTGGCTGTTCAAAGATGGTGAAGAATGATGACATACTGTAAATCTGGTCCATAGACTTGTCTCCTTGCTGGGGTGCACAGACTAGGGGGAGGGCGAGGGTCTGTGCAAAGAGAGGGCTTCACCCAGGGTGGTTTCTGTCTGTGGAGGAGCAAAATGGTCAGATGTCCCTCTTTCTCTGCATGGGCTGTAGAGGAGGCTTTGTTCACAGACTGCTGAGATGTCTCAGTTCAGGTGAGGGGAGTTCCCTAGCTGCTGGGCAGGACCCAGGGCTACCTCCTAGGGGCTGGGGCCATTGCTCCCATCAGTGGCACTGAACATCACAGAGAGGCAACCAGGCCTTTTCCCTCCCAGAAGCTGTGTGTAATACATCTATTTTTACCCAAATCAGAGTAATCGCATCCGTATTTATAGTCTGCTGTTGTGCTACAGGTAAGCAACATCTTCTTAGCTGCTTCAGATCCTAGAGGGCTGCCAATACCATGCTGCTGTCTCTGTGGTTTCTCCATGACCTCTGTATTCCTCAGGCTTCTGCTTCTTCTCTTAGGGTTAAAGAGACTTACAGGCTTCTTCATATCAAAAGAAAGAGTATCAGTGGCAAGTCTGCTTGCTGAGCATGGCTCAGATCAAATCACGTTATTAAAGGCTCCTGGAAGGGTTCAGAGCTGCGAGCCCCAGACAGCAGGTGCATGGATTCACCTGCACTGGGATTTGTTTGCAGGCAGGGAAGGAAGTACCAGCTGCAGGACCAGAGTTTGTAATTCACCTCACTGCCCTAGCCAGGGGAGAGTTTATACCCCTCTTCTCAGAGCTGTGCCCAGAAGCAATATTTGCTGATATTGGCTTAGCATCCCAAGGGGGAAAATTGCTATGAAAGGTTTACGAGGACCATTTGAAACCTGAGAAGCAGATGTTTTTAGAAATGGGGAAAGAGCCAAATATCTTAGAAGATAAACATTCCAGCTTTAAGAATTAATTACTCTTTTCCAGAAG
>NW_010192367.1:48852-54548 GCF_000695765.1 Mesitornis unicolor
ACTATTAAATAATCTTGCGCAATTTCCTGGACAGATGCATTTTAATGGCAATACATATCTAGAGCAAAATACAGTTCCCTGAATAGTGGCCCTGCACACCCAGGGAGCACTGGCAGATGCTTTGCCCAAGAGCTTATTCAGCGAAGTCCAGAGGATAAGGCATGGGGCTAAAGCAGCCACCTATACACAGCAGCTCACACCAGGAGGGTTCCCAGGTGAGCATTTCTCCTATGGGTGGTTATTTTCAGTCAAGAAAGGAAAATATGGATAGCAAGAAAATAATTGCATTTTTGAAAAACACAGCTGTAACATCTATGGAGCTTTATAATAATTATGCAAATTTTACCATACAGCTTTTCAGTTGTAAATTGAGTATCATAGGCCAGTGAAATGGATGCTCAATTTCTATATCCTAATGTTCTTTTCGTAGTGTGTGAAGATTGTATATATCTGGTTATGCTCCACAATGTACACTGGCATAACAAGTCACAATATTTATTTATGTTTCTTTCAGTCAAGATCATTAAGCAATGAATGTAGTAAGAAAACCTTATAAACCAGTTCTCTTAAAACCATGATTTCAATAAAAAGACATTGCTTTCTTCTTCTTTTTAGATAGGTGGAAAGAGGAGAGGCGTGGAAGAGCAAGTCTGAGAATCAATGGGGTTTTCTGAAAGTCTGAATTGTGACTAATTACCCAAAATCCAAGCTGACCTGCTGTTTCATGAGCTGCACTCTAACTGATAATAAGTTTTTCAGGGATGTCACTCTGAAGGTCTCTTGGGAAGACAGCTCTTTGGAGGGTTGCATGTAATACTTCAATAGAGTGATGCAGTGACAGCATCACCTCTGGAGATATTGCTCCTAGAAGGGCAACAGGCTTTGGGTACTGGGTTTAGGAGCAACTGAAGAGATCCTGTTGTCTTACTGGTGTGAATCGACAATGGTCACGGGCCAAATGCAACAACTGCTGCAAAAGGTCAACTTTCCCTAAAGGACTTTATTCTGAACCCAATCTTCCTAAATCATATAATTGTTATGGTTGGAAAAGACCTTTAACATCATCAAGTCCAACCACTATCTAACTCTACCATGCCCACTTCTAAACCATGTCCCTGAGCACCATAGCTAGACAGCTTTTAAATACATCCAAGGATGGTGATTGCATCACTTCTCTGGGCAGCCTGTGCCAGTCTTTGATAACCTTTTCAGTGTACAAGTTTTTCCTAAAGTCTAACCTAAACCTACCCTGGCATAACTTGATGCCATTTCCTCTTGTCCTAAATAAACAACAATTCCACCAAAAGCTATTGAAGTCCCCCAGAACTAACACTGTTTTACAGGAGGTCCAGGCATGAGATGAGGATTTGTTTCTAGTCGTCCATCAATCCAAACCTCGACCACTTTTGCCCCCTGTCTGAAGCTGGAACCCAGCTCCTGCCCACCATGTGAACACAGTTCTTCTTGTCCATGGTCCACCATATGAACAAACCCTAGAAATACAGCATGGACTTGCAGCACTGACCATCGCATGTGCTGACAGCCAGATCCCTGCCAAGAGGCAGTGAGGAAGCAGCCTGGGTCCAGGCTGGGCAAAAAGCAAAGGGACATCCATAAAGCCTTTTGAAGAAAAAAAATCCCTGTCTCTGTCTAGTGTTCTGCAGCTCCTGAACTGAAGCGCACAGAATAGGTTAATGGCAGCAGCTATTTTAAAATTCATGAAGTCTTAAAGCATTACTGGATGATTTCAGTGCTGGGAGATAACGAGACAAAATAGCCCAACAGAGGGAGATGCCGATGTAGTAGCAGCCATAATAGTGCATGATGCTGCACACGTCCCTGCTTCTGCAAAACCACTCATCTGTCTTGTCAGGAGAAATTGCTGTGATCTTGTTTCAGAGCAGAGGTGGTGGGGGGAAGGAGGCAGACACATATTTTCCTCAGAGCAAAGAGAAAGGCCAGGCCATGCCCTACTTCCCATTCTGAAGCCACCCTGGCCTCTGGGTGAAGGGCTTAAAGATTTGTGATGGCATATATTTGGTAGGGAGGGCATGAGTGGCCATGGCCCAAGAGAAACAAGACTTTGGAGCTCCTCTGCTGGCACTTGAGAGTTGCCTTTCCCTCCATGCCCTGGTGTGCCCCTCTTTGTCCCCTCACCCAGGGCTGAAGAAAATACCAGAGGGTTCCTCCTGCACTCTGCCTGTCAGCTCAGGATCACACAGGTTGAAAACTTCTGGGTGAAGGTAAATCTGTGCCAGCCAGGGCAAATTCTGACAAACAGCTTAAACACTCAATTTATGTACCTGTACCTGAAAGTGTTATCCAGAACGCACAGGCCCAGCTGCTGCCTGATGTTGGGGGCAAGTCACAGCAGCCCTCCTCCCTGCTGCAGGTGCTTTAGCCAGTGAGATTCCCCATTACATCCCCAAGGGGCCTCATCCTGCTTCCAGCAGGCAACTAAGCCACCTTGACAGCATGGGAACTGCGGGGAGGGGACAGGAGAGTTTGTGCCTCCACCTGAATGTGAGTGCCTACCTAACAAGGTGTGTCTCTTCAAGTTCTCTCCATAGCAGAGATGGGGCAAATGACTGTATTTACCCTCCTGCTCCTGCCCATCCCTCTCACCAGTTCCTGCCCAAACTCTCCCCCTGTATCTCAGCAGGACCCCCAGCTCCTGCTTCGCCAAGGACAGAAGGCGGCACCCAAGGTCAGTGTCTGGCCTTTGAGGACCATGGTGAGATGCGGACAGGTCCAGTACACATTACTAGCCCTTTTAGCGTAATTTGCACCCACCTATGAGCTGGATACCTTTAGTAGCTTGTTCAGTGAAACTCTACTGGATGTGCGAGTAGGAAATAAAGCTTTGTCAATTCCAAAGGCAAAAGCTACAGTTTAAAAAACCAACCAAAACCATGTCACAGCAGTATTTTCTCTTGGAAACAATTTGTTCTCCCTGATTTCAAAATGGTGAAATGCTGCATAAGTATTACTCGTGATTTTTCAACCTCCCCTTCAAATTTCCTCATGAATGCTTGGCCTCAGTGGTGAGTTTGAGTCTGCCAGGGATGTGCTCATTCTCATTAACCCCATCTCCCTGCTCCCCTCAAAGCTCCCAACCCAGAGTCCTGGACCTGGTAGAGCAACTCTCACAGCAAAGAAATATTTAAGATGTGTTTTAAACCATACTTTGATTTGTTTCAGTCTGGTCCTGCCTTACTTCAGCTCTCACACCTTTTGGTAGGGCAGCACAGGGCTTTCAGAGAGGAGATACACAGGTAATGGCCCTGGACTGATGTTGTGGGCTGGGTCCTGGATGTAAAAGAGTGCTGCTGGCAGCTCACACTCCTACCCAGTGCTAACACAGGCCTCTGATGCTTCCTCACAGAGCATTAGGAACCCTTCCCTTGATTACCACCATCAGGACAACTCTCATCTGCAGATCAAGAATGGAGGTGTCTCAGAAAGCTTCAGGTCCTGGGGGTCAGAAACAACAAAGACTGCCTGCTAACTGCCAGCACAGCGACTCTTGCAGCAGCTACCTGCCTTTCCTAACAAAAGGGAAGAAGAAAATGATCTTTCAACTTAAGTCTGAGGATAAAAGCCCCAAACAAACAAAAAAAGAGAATCTTACTGGAGTTGTGCTTGAGTGGAGACAGCTTGTTTCTCCCTGTGCAGACTATTCCACTTCCACATTTTCTACTCAGCATGAAGCAGAGTTTTATTTTTTCACCAATACCATGCACATGCTTCAGAGGCATATTTGAAGTGCAAAACCACATTCCATGCTCAGAGATTCAGCAAACAGTTAATAAAATGCATTCTAGTATGGTTTAGATCTTACATGAAATAAGATTAAAAAGTCTGACCTGTTTTCAATGGCTACAAAATTGCCCTGGGGAAGATAAAGATGTGATTCCTCTTAAATGTAGCTGTGTTCTGTTAGGAGAACCTACTCATCAATCCTTCCTACCACACGTCCAGAGAAAGCAACAGCCATCCCACACACTCCTCTGCTGCAGATTGCTCAGCACTTTGCCCCACAGTAACCTGCAGGAGAAACTCAACACTCCTGTTAAATGCTTTGGGCTCAAAAGGTTAACTCTGTGGGACAGTTCTCTAAAGCACATCAGAAACTGGAACTTATTCCTAACAGCTTATCACTCAGGCAATTACAGGTGCAAGCAAAGCAGCAGTTCTGAGGGAAAACAGAGATCCTATTATAATCAGTTTTATATTTTCATGTTTAATAAAGCTTTTCTTTTTTCTCTCCATGTAAAGCTTTCCATTAAAGACTTTCCAAGCATTTTATAAAGGCAGATGAGTGCTACATCATCATCATCATCATTCCCATTTTACAAACAAGAAACTGAAGTTCAAAAAAGTAATTTGAGTGAAGTAAAGCAGCAAATCCCAGCCCAAAACATAAATGGAATCAAAACCTCGTGGCAAAAATCCCCTTCTCCAACCACTTCTTTTTAGTTGCTATGCAGCTTGTGTGTGTGTGTGTGTGTGTGTGTGTAAAAATAACCCAAACAGTCAAACAAGTGAGAGCAGCAAGGAATTGCAAGCTTCAACATACTTACTTCCATACTGTTGGCATTAGTACAAAAATAAAGATTTTTATTAACAAGTTTACAAAAATAAAGTCTATTGAGTCACACAGGATCTCATCTGGGGAGTTATTTGACTTTGGAAGATAAAGCCTGTTTGAAACGTCTCTTTAGGTCTTGCATGTTGGGAGATTTGGGCCGAGGGATGATGGATGACCGCCTCTTGTCTGTGCTGCCAGCATGCTGTAGTTTGCTGACCTCCCTGCAAAGATACTGGAAAACATCCCAGACGCCTTGGGTGTCATCACTGGTGGAGATCTCCAAGAACAGGCTGCCCAGTTCATTTGCCAGCTGCAGTCCCTCTTTCGCCTGCACTTGCCTGGCGTGGAGGAGGTCTGCTTTGTTCCCCACGATAATGATAGGAGTCCTGGCATCTGGGTGGACCTTGCGTATGTGCTGGTAAAGAGGTCGGACGGACTGGTAGCTGCTGTAGTCTGTGATAGAGTAGACCAGGAGAAAGCCCTCTGCCCACTTCACGCCCCAGGACAGGGAGTCCAGCACCTGTACGCAGTCTTCCTGCACCTGCAGTACAACAGAGAGCACAAATTTGGCATCGGGTCGTGAAAGTATAAAGCTGGTACCATTGAAAGCACCGTTAAATGGGTCCAAAGGGAAGCTGGAGCTCCGTCTTAAGGGACTAAGCCTGACCTTGCAGGGAGCTGCGGCTCAGAAGCTGAGCCTTCAGGGGGCAGAGAAGAAACGACCGATCCGAAGCCTCTCCCTACCTGGATGCAGCCCGGCGTGTCCTGGATCTGCACGGCAACGTGATCGCCCTCCAGAGGGACCAGTCTGGAGTAGAGGTTGCCTGTGGGGGGATACAGAGAGCCGTCAGGCACTGCCACGGCCCGGGGATCCCCGCCGCGACGCTGCCACCTCACCTGTGTTGGGCTCATAGTCCCCGATGAACCGCTTCGTCAGGAACCGCACGATCATTGCTGCAACGCAGAGCGGCCGCGTTAGTGGGACGGATAGGGGACGGACGGACAGGGGACGGAGGACAGCTTCCCCCCTCACTCACCGCTCTTGCCGACGCCGCGGGCGCCCAGCACGGCCAGGCGGACCTGGGCGCCGGGTGGCCCCGGGACA
>NW_010192368.1:0-7980 GCF_000695765.1 Mesitornis unicolor
CTCCTAATATTCTGTGATTCTGTGAAGATGGTGTCTTCACCATCACACTGTCTCAGTTCTTGAGGCTTACCCCTTCCCTGTCATGTTTTTATTGGTATATGGCCAGTCACTGCTGTTTGTGAGCTGAGTGTAAATTCGATTGTTTTATTATTGCTGTTCCTATTCTTGTTATGGTTCATTGCTAGTATTATTTTGGTTTGGTTTGTTTTAATTATTAAATAGTCTTCATCTCAACAGATGAGTTCTTTTACTCTCCCAATTCTCTCCACAGGGGAGGAGGGGAGTGAGTGAGCAGCTTTGTGGTGTTTAATTGCTTACCAGGTTAAACTACAATATGGAGGCAGCTCCTCAGCAACCATGGAGATCTGATGCCATCCGTGTATGAACAGTGCTCACTGGCACTGCCATTCTCCCTGACCTTTCTTAATGGACTTGACCCTCATGGCACCACAGCCTGTGACAGCATCATTTTGCAGGACCATGCTTTCTGAGTCCAGATTGCTCTGGTGGCACTGAAGAAAGTTAGACACTGGCACTAGGTTGCTGTCTTGAAGGATGTTATTGGAAGGAATAGTAGTGCTTAGTGCAAAGACCCCAGAGTAGGGTCTTAATGAGTTTCTTCCACGACTAGAGGCAAAAGCACCACTTGACTGAGTTCAGTTTACAAATCTGTTAATTAACTCAGATGAGACTAATTAGCACAGCTTCACTGCTATGCTCCTTGCAGGGCCTGTAAGACTTTATTTGGCCAGCCATATACCCTGCAGTGTTGCCTCACTGCAGCTCCATTAAAGCTTGAGAACTTCTCCCTTTTTGGCAGGGATCAGAGGACCTTGGGCACCTCAGAGCAGCTGAGCCAATGCAGCAGGCCAATACCTTCAGTACACACAGGCCAAGCACTCACACTTCTCCTGTATATATCCCCAGGCCAATCACACCATCTGTGTATTATATCCAGTTTGATATAAAAATCTGAGATGGATTTTGATGCCTTGAAAACTGCTAAGTACAGGCCATTCACAGAAGAGCTTAGACCTCAATCCTTTGCCTTCTGTGCACAGAGATCGATAAACACAAGTTGTGCTGATCAAGGTTGAAAGAGTTAACGGCTTTTCAGCTGATTCTAGTCTCTCCATTTATAGGTGGTGACTTATGTTTCCCTGAGCTGTCAGACAGTGTGTCATGTCTGTATTAGTCATAATCTAGTTATATGTTTCTGCCTAATTTTAATGTATGTCAAATATGATTCTTCTGGGATACTACTTTACTATCACACAGCACTTGCACAACTGATATTTCAGGATTATGCAGATCTTGGGAGACCCTTAGAATAGGAAACATATTAAAGGACCAGAAGAAAAAAAAAAGGTGGGAAAAAGTCACATCAAGACTGTGAAGGTGAAGGCTGTGATTAAAAAAGGATGAAAAAGGTGTAAATGAGCAGGTGCTATGTGTGCATCTCCAGCATTTTAGCCAACAATTAGTCATTCGGGATCCCACAATATTAACCTGAGGATACTTTCACAGAGAGAATCATTGCAACCCAGGACAGGCATCTAAAATAAATAAGAAAAATTGCCCTCTTGAGATATTTTCTCTCTTTTTTTTACAATAAAGTGAGTCTAGAAAGCTAGTTACATTTTCAGAAGTCTAGAGTTCAGAAGATAAACCCTACTTACCCTAACTCAAAATGGAAAGAGCAAAGACATAGGTTAAATCCCATTTCTATCTTAGACTTTCTTGAATGTTTAGAAGCTGTGAACACACATATTGCTCAAATGCCCTTTGTTTCTTCCTTTAACCGGCATACCTGGAAGAGGCACAGGTGGAGCAGCCACCAGTAATACTGCTACTGAGCAAATAAAGCCTGAGTTCTGCAGGGCATGCATGAGGTGGGAACCTCATGAAGTTCAACAAGGCCAAGTGCAGGGTCCTACACATGGGTACTTCTACAAGTGATAATCACAAGGTCTCTGTCTCACCATGGGTGCCATATCTGCACCTATGGGGAGGAGCAGACCCAAAACTGACCAACTAGGTACTCCATCCCACATACATCAAACTCAGTACAAAACTGAGTGGTAATGAGGGTCTCAACCCTTCCATCTTGGATCCTTCCCTTCCTTCCTTCTCGACCCTTCTCGATCCTGTCCTATGCTCTTCTGCTCCTGCAATGGCCAAAGTCCAAGCAAAACCCTGCTAGTTCGTCTACCTCCAATCCTGATCTGTGTGTTTCTGCATCCTGCTCCCACCTGCTGCCAAATCCAGTCTGGGACTTTTCCAGTGACCTGTTCTGCAGAGCCTCTGGTGATGTAATCATCATTGGGAAAGGGTGGAGGGGAGGATTTTATATAGGTTTTTTATATTTGTACATATTTGTATATATTCCATTATGTTCCTATTTACATTCTTATCCTGTAGTATTAGTATTATTCTTTCATTAAATCTGTTAGTTTTGTTTTCTGACTCATGAAGCCTCTCTCCCTTATTCTCTTTCTCTTCCCATCTGGGGAGGGGAGAGAGCTTAATAAACACTATCTGTCCAGGATTTAGTGATGAGCCCAGCCTTAAACCATGACACCCCAGTATCAAAAAAAGACTGAGGGATGAACAAATTGAGAGCAGCTCTGTGGAGATGAACTTGGGAATACTGGTGGTTGAAAAAGTGGACATGAGCAACAGAAAGAGGGTAGATTTAGACTGGACATAAGGAAGAATTTTTACGATGAATATGGTGAGACTGGAACAGGTTGCCCAGAGAAGTTGTGGATGCCCCATCATTGGAAGTGCTCAAGGTCAGGTTAAATGAGGTTTTGAGCAACTCAATCTAGTGAAAGATGTCACTGCCCATGGCCAGGTGGTTGGACTCGATGATCTTTAAAGTCCTCTTCCAACCTAAACCATTCTATGATTCTATGCAGAGATACAGAACCCCAAGTTTCTCACCTCAGTGATGTAAGGCTAATTTCAGAGACACCAGGAATACCTAAGGATAAAAATTCCCTGCTTCACTAGCAAAACATGCCATTAGCTGTTTAAAGCATCACAGATCATCTCAAAGCATCACTTGACAGTTATTCTATGCACCAAATTGACCAGTTGCTGCTATATGGTGTGTACAAAGCTGCCAGAAGACAGACAACGGCCAACAGTTTAATATGAGAGGTTTTTGAAAGCCAAGCGCAGTGACAGCTCCTGAATATTTTACAATTGTTATTAAGCCTTCCTTCACCTGTGCTGCCACAGGTATGAACTTTCTGTGGAACTGGGCAGAGCATGCCTCAGTCAGGGATATTTCACCCACAGGCAGCAGGACAGCACCATATCCATGTAAACAAATAGCAGAGAAGCAACATAAACATCAATCTCGATAGATTAGTAGATAGGTACAATTCACTTCAGAAGCTTTCTTTCTGATTTTGTGGAGGGACTTTAACATCCTTGTGAGTACACAGAGCAGTGGGGTTACAGATGCCCTTCTCTCTGTCCAAATGAAGGTCAGATTCCTGATGTAAAGTGTCATGCTCCAGTAGAAGACCCTGAAAAAGTCCTATTCCTACTATCAAATACCCAAACCTATAAGCACTGTGGATTCAACTTCCCATACTAACTCAGACAACACAGAGATTCTCTCAAGCTGAGACTTCATCAGCGAGGCGTGATGTGTCTTGTGGGGGTAAAAATCCAGGCATGAACACCTGAAATGGCTGGTAACACTCATCTGTTTCAGTGGGAAGTTTTAGTGGCAAATATGTGTAGAAATGTTAACAGTTATAACTAATTTCTTTCTTGGTTGGTTAGCATGGCCCATTTGTTCTCTAGAATAAAGCCCAAAGCTCTTTAGAAATCGACTTTGTGACAGCTCTACTGAAAAACTATACTATGACTACAGCCATTAATCACAGTGTGACTGTAACACCTCAGAATGAAATCAATTCAAAATAATTGAAGCCTTTCTCAAGATCTGACTCAGGTTCTTGCAGTGATTCTGGTCATGTCCAGCTGAGATCAGGTGAAGAAATGATGACTTACTCAATTTATATACTTATTCTCTAAGTCAGCTCAAAAAAAAGATATGCGTGCTGCCAATTATTTATGCTTGCAAATTCTGCTTTTAAATAAAAGTGCTTCAAACTGGAACCACCAAAATTAAATTAAGATCTTGGCCTTCCTTAATATAGATATAGATATATAGTCCACAAAGCAAAGGAATGGAAAGCGCTTAGATCATCCATTGCCTGTCTCTCCCCAGGGCAGGTTCAGCTATATTTATGCCAGTCTTGACAGATGTTTAAAGACTTAGGACTTTCTGTCCTTTACACAGAAAATATAGGGAAGACCTTGCCTTTATAGCTAATTTTTTAAAATGTGATGTAATGTCTGCATTAAGTGATTTCTTTTCTAAACCAAAGAACTCCAAGCCTTCTTTTGGCATTTCTGCATTCACAGTATTTTCTGATTCATGCTTGCCATGCCTTTCTCTCCAGTTACGCGTATTTTATTGAGATTTAGGTCACAGACACTGCTCACAGATCTACTCGCATATTACAAAGATCAAATAAGAAGAATTATTTAATATCCCTTGTACATAATAGCCCTGTGTTTGTGCAATCTACAGCTCCTGCCTGTGCATCACACTTGGTTCTTGCTCTCATGGAGATGTGCCCTGTTTGAGTTGTACCTTTTCTTCAACGGGCTTTGAGTAGCTAAAGTTTGGATCCTGCTTACCCACTGCCATTCCTAGTTGGTGCAGTCCCTCACCCAGGCCACTCAAAAGGATATTGTTCACCTAATAATGAGCTTCCAAAAATTATTCTTCAAAAAGTTTTCCAGCATCAGACCATCCATCTAATGACTGCATATTTTCCTAGTTTGTCTTCAGAAATATTAAATGAGATAGCTATAAGAGGCTTTGTAAGATAGTGCTTGCTACTGGGTTGTGTTAGATTGGTTTCATATACATTTGACAAAATATGTTTGCTGAAAGTTTTCTTTCTCGTATTTTCTAGATGTTTACAAAATGGTTGCTTCATTATATTTCAGTTTCTTTCTGGAAACTGAAAGTATCTAAGCCCTTAATTCCCTGGCTGGCTGCAAGGGGAGCTTCCCCTTTTGAAAAGACATTTTTTGTTGCTTTTTTCTGGTCTTTCAGAAGCTTAACTCAGTTCCAGCTCCTTCAAATTTTCAAAAGTAACCTCCTACAGTTTGAAAGTCCTTTAGTCACTCAGATGATGTAAGAGACAATTGTATGTTGTACAACTTGTGTTATTTAAGTTTGCCACCTGATAAATATCAACTCTTTTAGTGAAGACTGTTGCCAAAAAGACAATGAAAACTTTGACCTTACAGTCACCTACTAATAGCTTTCCATTTTTATTGAGTGGGAGTCCGATGTTTTCATGGGTTTTTTTCTCCTCAGTTAATTCACTTTCTAAAAACATTTCTTGTCATTCTTTGCTTATGTTTTGCATTCCTCTCCTTTATCCTACACCCATCTACTAATATTTTGCTAAATTTCTTTTGTTTGGCAGGTGAGGGGTAAAAGGGGATGAGAGAGATACTTTCCTCCTTGTGGTCAGTGAAGAGCTGATGATTTAGTCAGGATTCTCTCTCACACAGCTTCCAGATTACAGATAAACTGCTGTGTGGTAGTCACAGAATCACAGAATCACCGAATATTAGGAGTTGGAAGGGACCTCAAAAGATCATTCAGTCCAACCCCACTGCCAGAGCAGGATCACCTAGACTAGGTCACACAGGAATGTTTCCAGGCGGGTTTTGAATGTCTCCAGAGAAGGAGACTCCACAACCTCTCTGGGCAGCCTGGTCCAGTGCTCTGTCACCCTCACGGTAAAAAAGATTTTCCTCATATTCAGATTGAACCTCCTATTCTCCAGCTTGCACCCATTGTCCCTTGTCCTGTCATTGACTGTCACTGGGAAAAGCCTGGCTCCTTCCTCCTGACACTCGCCCTTTACAAATTTATAAACATGAATGAGGTCACCCCTCAGTCTCCTCTTCTCCAAGCTAAAGAGACCCAGCTCCCTCAGTTGCTCCTTATAAGGGAGATGTTCCACTCCCTCAATCATCTGTTACGATTTTTGGTGCGTATGTACAAATCTTCAACAGACTAAAGTGGCTACTGCTGCATAAAATTAGCTGAGTATTTTTTTTTTTTCCTTTTATCGCTAGAAAAATGTATGATTCTCCAACACACGGCATGCAACCAAAAACTGCACTGAAATTATCTATGAGATAAAACAGCATATAGGTAAGTAGATACATGGGAGTGATGCCATTACAAAACAGGATATGTGACTTCTGAACTAGACTGTAACATATTACCAGGCACAGGTCTCACCTTGGAAGTAATAACTAATTGCTGAGTTGATTCAGTCAGTAATTTAAGGAACCCATAGTTCCACTATAATTTGTGCACTCCCAAATCATCCAGAAAAGCATATCTGGCCTGATGAAAAAAAAATATATTTAAAAAAAATCGCAGCTCCATTTGATTATCTCGAGTACACAGTCCAGAAGTTTACACTGGCAGCACGAGGATGGGTGTTACAGGCGTCATGCAAATTTACATGGTCAGGAAGTGCATTTACCATGCTCTCAGCTACTCTAGAACTATTGCTCCAGAAAAGCTCATCTCTGTGGCTTATTTGCCAGCCTGGATGCCTGAGATATCCAAGGGCATCTCAAGTTGCAGTTGATGCCTATGGCTAGACAACCAAATCCCAGCTCTATACCTCAATGAGAAGAATCCCATTCAAACTTCTGAAATGTGATTTGAATTCCAGACAAAAATCAAAAGACGGATGAACCTTTGCACCTGGGAACTCATATCATAAAAAACATTAAAGTCTTGAAACATGTGAAAGTAAAATTTGTGCTTGAGAAGGAATTGCTGTTTAATTCACCCAAATTGTTTCGCTTGTTTACAGCGAAAACAAGAGCCAGTTCCCCACAGGACTCATAAGACTCCTGAGTATGCCCAAGGTGATTAAAGAGAATTATTGGAATATTACTGGTGAGAACAAAAAGGGCTGTTCTTCTGTGAAGTAATTTCAAATTTCCCTTCACAGCTACATAGCAGGAAGATTTTTTTTAAACCTAATCTATACTTCAGAGTGGTTTTGTTTTGTCAGTTTATGGACAACGTGTCTTTAAGATTGATAAGGTCCAAAGCAGCATGCAAGGCAAGAATGAAAATGATGAATGAAGAGGTCTATGAAAGTAAAAGAGGGCTAAAAAGTGATATTAGGAAATGGAGTCCAACATGTATACACACCTTAGTTGTCAGCTGCTTTCCAAAGGTGTTAATGAAATTAACTAAGAGGCACCTGTCCCCAGAGAGACTCCTGTGGAGTCAGTGCTATTCAGTACATCCTTCCCATTCAACTGTGCTCTCCAGTTCATTTCAGTGTAAGACAGCAATGCCTCTGTATGGATTTTCATATTTATGGAGGGATGGATATATACACATATGGATGGTGTACACAGATGTGTGCTTTTCTGCCTATGTCTGCTCCAAGCTGGCCAGAAACAAATTAGTTCTGACAAAAAAAGTCATATGGAGTTATGCAGGATCCACGTCTGCAAGACCAATTAGCTTGGGCTAAAAACTGCACAGCATCTAGATTGGCTCATTCTTATATAGCTCAGAGTGTGTCAGCTCAGGCTACAGTGAGCTGCAGGCATTCCCACTGTGTGTAGAGACTAAGTAGTATCCTTTGAAGTAGTGAAGGATCTCCTCATTACCAATCCCTCTCTTAGCTGTATGGGTAACCTGGCACAGGTAATCAACCTCATGCATGTGAACACAGCAAAAACTGCAGGCTCCTGGAATCACATTCTGCAAGGATGGGGTCCTAATATTCTTCACATTGCATGAATAGAAAAGGCACAGCCCTTACGTAAATGAATGGAAGGAATATAACAACGGAAAGTGCAGAGTCCTGCTTCTGGGCAGGA
>NW_010192369.1:0-5768 GCF_000695765.1 Mesitornis unicolor
CCAACCTATACTGGTCCATGGGGTTGTTCTTACCCAGATGCAAGACCCTACACTTATCCTTGTTGAACGTCATTAAATTTTTCCTTACCCAACTCTCCAGCGTGTCCAGGTCTCATTGAATGGCAGCACAGCCCCATAACTGTCTCCACTCCTCCCAGTTTGGTGTCATCAGCAAACTTGCTGACAGTGCACTCTGTGTCTCCATTGAGACCATCAGGACAGGTCTTTACCAAGCTCCAGCGTCAAGGTGAGCTGCCATAAACAGAAATATTCACTTTCAAATTCTCAGTAAGCAGGGCTTGCTATGGAAACAAAATCTTGTGCGTTTTGGTGGCTATGAGTTTTCTGTTTGTTTTTGTTCCTGGGTAAACTAGTTACAACTGTTTGCAGTTGTGCTTAACAGCAGCAATTTTTTTTACTAAAGTGTATTTATAAAAAAAAATCCATAAACATTTTTATGAACCTGGTTTTGTGATACCAAGGCGATGTTTTGAGAAGATAAGCCAAAAATTGTTGAAGAGATCATCCATGCAGGAAGAGCAGGATACAGGGCAGGGGTAAAAATTACCAATGCTGCCTTCATACCTGCCATGTTAGTCAGTAAAACAGGAGTTTTAATCCAATAAAAGTATGCTAAAACATGTAGGGGCAAGATCTTTTGTACTCAGAAAAGTCTTCTCAGGGGATGAGCACACCTCAAACACAACACACACACAGTGTTTTCTTCATACCCCATGAACCAGCCAAAATTTCCCTCTCTCTCATGCAAACAGGGTTTTGTTGTCAATGCTGGTCTGATCGGTTAAAGCGTTTGAAAGTTTCGCACAAACACAACCAAATAGTTGAAAATAAACACAGGACTGCGGTATTAATTCAAATGCACTTACACAATTTCTTCCACAGTAATGCTAAAAGAAAGCAAAGGCCGCCCAAGTCCTTATCCTGCAAGTGTTACATCGATTTTAGTATTAGGTGACAGGGGAGCTTTAAATAATGTATTCTTAGGAATGGGGCACCACGGCCCGAGGGGAAAATGTTTCGGCTGGTGAGAGACTTGTTGGCTATAGAGAAACACAGAAGAATTAAATAAAGCGTGGTATTGATGCACCTTGGGGAGTCGGGAGGAACACTTTGTGCCGTTAATGACAAGACAACAGTCATCCTCGTCGCAAGGTCAGGCTTTAATTAGAAGTAAAGCGTCTGGTCTTGAAGAGCTGGAGGAAAAGTGCAAATCTACGGAGAAATCATTTCCAAAGGTCGCGGGGCGATACCAAAATAAAAACGTGATTTTGCAATTCTTCACAGTGATGTTGGTTTTTCCTCCATTTAACTGGTGGCGGAATCGAGACGACTGTTGAACCTGTGCGCTGTAATTATTACATCAATAGATAAGATGATTCAGTAAATAAAAAGAGCAAGAGGTTTTCATGCTATTAGTACTTTATCATTGACTATTTCAAGCTTTTATCAAGTAGTGGTAATCAACCTTTATTTGCTTAATAAATTCTTACCCCAAAGTGTTGATTTTTATCAAAATTACCTTCTCAGTAAAGGGTGTAATTTCCCGGTGGTAAAATGAAGGATGTTCTCAATACTGGTAATTGTCCAATTATTTTGTACAGTTTTTATGTTTTAACAAGCTCGGTGAGTTTCAAGGCAGCCTGAGCGCTCTGCATGGTTTGCAAGCGTGCTAAATAGGAAGGCACCTGGCGGCGTTTTAATTACACACGGTGTTCCTGCTAACTAGGAAAATAAGACCAGATCATGGTTTTTTTCTTGCTGAGTGTGAAAGAGACAGCACATTTTCACACACCAGAACACGAACCAAACGTAATTCAACTCGCTTCCCACTCCAAAAAAAACCTCCCACGTAATTTATTAGTGCTGAGCAGAGAACAAAAGGAAACCTCATGGAAAGAGCTCTGTGTGGTTCATCACCAAAAAATACATTGACAGTGGGTGCAAAGTCAAAACTGGATGCATGGTACCCCTGTATCCTTTATAGTTGCGCATCCGTAACGTTACAAAATCATCAAATAATTAAGGTTGGAAGAGACCTCCGAGATCACCCGGTCCAACCCAGCCCAACCCCACAATGGCCACTAAACCACGTCCCCAAGTGCCACGTCCAGGCGCTTCTTAAACCGCTCCACAAACACATGTCCTGTTGATGGAGATGTCTGGGAGGGCTGGTGTTCCCTGGGGCTGGAGGAAGGGCCGCACCGCACTCCGAGCATCCTCACTCCCATTGCATCGGCCGTGGGTGAGCACTGAGGCAAAAGGAGGAGAATGGGAAGGGCTGGTTACAGCGAGCGGCGATGCACAGGGCAACCCCAGGCACCAGTAGCACCAGTGAATGCTTTACAAACCCCAGCTGGGAGCACTGGGCTGCCCACGTGCACATGCACAGGCAAAACCTCCCTGCATTTATCTGCTCATCCTGAGCAGGAGCTGAGGGAGCTGGGGCTCTTGAGCTTGGAGCAGAGGAGTCTGAGGGGTGCCCTCATTCCTGGGGATCCATTGGGAAAGGGCAGTGTCAGGAGGAAGGAGCCAGGCTCTGCTCTGGGATGGCCAATGCCAGGACAAGGGGCAATGGTCCCAAGCTGGAGCACAGGAGGTTCAAGCTGAAGATGAGGCCAAAGTTTGTGAGTGTGAGGGTTCTGGAGCATGGCCCAGGCTGCCCAGAGAGGTTGTGGAGTCTCCTTGTGTGGAGACACCCAAAGCCCTGGCCGTGTTCCTGTGTGACTGCTCTGGTGATCCTGCTCTGGGGGGTTGCACTGGGGGAGCTTTCCAGGTCCCTTCCAGCTCCTCACATTCTGGAATTCTATGTGATTCTGTGTGATTCTGTAGTCCTCAGTCACATCACCACCCTTTCTTTTGCAGTGCTACCCAAAGCAGCAAGGAACACTGTGAATCTGTGATTCTGTGAACACGTGTGATGGTTTGCAGCTGAACATGCTGAAAAACGAACAGCCATCCAAGCCCATGTTTTCCTCCACCACTGTGCTTGGATCTGAGGGAAAATTTCTTCATTCAAAATGCAGCCAAGCACTGGCAGGGGCTGCCCAGGGCAGTGGGGGAGTCCCCATCCCTGGATGGGTTCAAGAAGGGGCTGGGTGTGGCATTTGGGGACATGGTTTAGTGGCCATGGTAGGGTTGGGTTGAGATTTGGACTTCATGATCTTGGAGGTCTTTTCCAACCTCAATGACTCTGTGATTCTGTGAAAATATTGCACCTGCAGGAGGCTCTGCTTGAGAAGCAATTAATTTACCAGATAATCCTGCCAGATGATCCTTGTCACTCGGAAGACCAGGTGAATCTCAGATCACGCACAGTGATTTGTACCACCACAGATTTAGATGGCCAAAAACCCTGAGCAGCGAGAAACAAGTGTTCCCTGACAATGTTATTGATCTTCTTGTTTTGAAAGAATCACCAAATCTGCACCAGAGGGTAAGGTTGAAGGAGAGCAAAAAAAAACCAACCAGATTTGGGCTGCAGTGGAATACCTGACAAAGTAATGAAATTTCCTTCTGATGAATTAATGTAAATCCAGCTTGTAAGGAACACTCTCATTTTAACGTTGGCCAGAAGACCATAAACAGAATGATAAGTGGCAATACAGCGAACTGGGGAGGGTTTGTTTAACGCAACAGCAAAGGGATAGGTGTCAGGGCTCATTCTCTTTAACATCCTCATTAATGATCCAGAAGAAGAAACAAGCGGCGTGTAATGAGATTTGATGCTTGGGAGGATTAGTTAGCGCCGGCGAGAGCCACAAATTAATGCAGAGCAACACACGGCGGAGCCGTGGGCAGAGAACAACAAAAGCCACAAAGCGGGCAGGTGGAAAGCAAATTTAATAAAGAGAAACCTGAGGAGATCACAGCCAGAGGAAGCACCGCTTCAGCGAGAGCCAACCTAGGGGGCGGATCTAACTCCGTCCAAATTATTTGGGCGAACTTTCCCACGTACGGCAATTCCCAGATGTGAGAACACAAGAGCAATCTGACTAAATCCTAATGAAGGTGAGAAATCTGTGGAAACTTACGTGATTAGCAAGATGGCAACGGCGCCACATTCACACCTGCTTGGAAAAAAACCAGCCTTACACAAATGCGTCTTCTTACGCGTTTGGGCTCAGAGAAGGCAGAGGGACAGCACAGAGAGGATGTTATCTATAGCTCACACAATGCAAGAAATGCCTTCGGGTGCCTTGGAAATGCTGGAAATGTCTTGGAAATGCAGTAAATGCCTTGGAAATGCCCTGGAAATGCAGTAAATGCCCCAGGTGAGCAGCTCTGCATCAGCCAGCACTGCCTGAATCCCCTGGAAAAACCCAGCTCCTCTGGAAAATGTACAAAGGGAGCAGCCCCCTGCACCCTCCACCATCTGCAGGGTCAGACGTTACCAGTTTGCAGACGATAGCAACCTACAGCACGGTCTCGTGTTGTTTTCCTATTTTATCAGCACTTCATGCTTGGGTTTTTTTAAATTTTCTAAAAAATTCTTGGACAAATCCAGTGACTTCCTCCTGACAGCGCTGTCAGATAATTGGGCTGTGACACAGACTCATTTCCAGTCCCCCTGCCCCTACTTACCCTGTTTCAACAGGGTCATAGCAACACAGCGGCACAAAGGGAGCATCTCTCCAGGTACCCCGCATGTCCACGCAGCTGCCACAAGGCTTTCAAAATGCCTAAAAAGACAGAAAAGGAGGCAGAAAGCCCACAATGTAATTTTTAATCTCAACGGAACCACACAGGATGGAAATTGAAGCCCCCAAGGAGCTATGCATTCAGGTTCACGGGAGAAAGTCGGCACCACTGAGTCAATTCCTCCACGTAATGTGGGCAATGAGGAATTCCCTGGCTGATTGTAATGTCAGGAATACAGGTCCCACTGCCGCCTGTCCCAAAGCTTGGCTCCCACCAGGACCAACTGGAAAGAGCAACCCTGGAGGGACAGAGAAGACGGGTGGATGTGATGCTTAGGGACGTGGTTTGGGGGTGGCAGGTGGGACTTGGCAGTGCTGTGAGAGTGCTTGGACTCGATGATCTTGAAGGTCTTTCCCAACTTCAGTGATTCCATGATACCAGCACAGAGCCTGGCCCTCTCCAGGTTGGGTTGAGCTCCATCAGCAGGACAACAGGGAGGGTTGAGGGCAATGGAGCTGGGGAGGGTCTGGAGCACCCAAATGATGGGGAGCGGCTGAGGGAGCTGGGAGTTCAAGTGGAGAAGAGGAGGTGGGGGAGACCTCATCCCCTCTGCAGCTCCTGACAGGAGGGGGTAGCGAGGGGGGTCGGGCTCTGTTCCCCATAACAAGAGATGGGATGAGAGGAAATGGCCTCAAGTTGTGCCAGGGGAGGGTGAGGTTGGATCTGAGGGGAAATTTCTTCCCCAAAGGGTTCTCAGGGCCTGGCAGGGGCTGCCCAGGGCAGTGGGGGAGTCCCCATCCCTGCAGGGGTTCAACAGAGGGAGATGAGGGGCTGAGGGCCATGGGTCAGTGGTGGACAGGGCATGGCTGGACTTGGTGTTCTTAAAGGTCTTTTCCAACCAAGCGATGCTGTGGTTCTGATCACAGCAGAAGCAACCAAGCTGTTCTTGCCAAGGAAATTCCTGAGGCCAATTGCGACTTTTCAGCAAACAAAAACGTTTCCTTTGCACGCGAAGGACGACAACGAGAGCACCAAAGGCGAGCGACACCATCGCAGGCACGGCCTTTGCTGCTCTGAATTGTGCAGAGCAGCCTCTGGGGAAGCAGACA
>NW_010192369.1:5815-23505 GCF_000695765.1 Mesitornis unicolor
GGTGTGCGCAGAGCAGCCCCTGCCGCTGTGCCCCGCTGTGGTCTGGCACCCCTGGCGCCCCTGGCACCCCTGCCCTGCCGTTGCACTGCATCTTGCAGCATCTGCTGCAGCTCCCATCCGCTCGGAGCAGGGACTCTCTGCTGTCTGCTGCCTGCTGGCTGCCTGGCATTGCACAGCTTCATCTAGGCCAGGCCGTGCTTCTCTGCATGGAGACAGAGTGTTATTAACCAGAGAAAAGCACCGCCGCGGACTCACACTTCACCCAAATCCAAAAATATCATCAATAACATTTTAATCTGGCTGAGGGGCTTCTGAGCATCCCATTTGTCAGCGGCAGCCATTGGGGCACGCCAAGAATAACCCCGAATCGGGGGGGGTTTTGAGCAGCAGCCGCACAGATGGCACAGCAAGGCACGAAACACATGGTGCGTCTGGAGATGACTCAGCCTTCCCCTCTTTCGGCATAAACTCGAGGTGATCCTGCCTCTCCCACGTTACTTTTCTGGGGAAGTGCAGCACTGGTGCTCATCTTTCCCCTGGCCCTCTGCAGCTTAAGAAATTAGCTCAAGAAAATTAATTAAAAATTAAAACCCAGGACAGGTGGTGGAAGAAGGGAGCTGCAGGTCCCTGCCTTCCCCTTGCTGCCGACAGATGAGCGCAAAACCTCATCAGCAACAGAGAAGTGATGCTACCCCAGAGAGGAGCCAGTGATGCTTTTCTTTATAGGGTCTGAGTTGTTTTATACAGAGATATGCACGTGCTTTTATGCGTACGTTACCAATAACTCCAGGGAATGAGCATTGCCTTCATCCTGGGTATCTCTGTTTCATATCTCACAGCTCTTGGCTAATCTACAGCTTTCCAGTCCTGGAGATGCCCTCATTTCAGGTCGGTGCAATCTGGAGTATGCTTTGGTGCCTACGAGGGAACCAATAAATTCCCGCACAACACGGGGCCCGCGAAGCTCGCACGCAATTTGTAGATCCCGTTGACATCAATGGGAATTAAATGCGTGAGGCGCTGGGTTTTGTCATTCCTTTCAATGCACAGAAAACTCGCTGAAACCCGAAACACAATGTTTCTATTTAAATGTAAAAGAGAGATGAGAAATGTTTGGACTGCTAGGATGTCTTGGTGAAAACACGCACCAGTGAAACAAGAGCTTTTCTGGTATAATTTATTCTATTTGAAGGCTCAGCATTAACTACACTGACATCATCCCTGTTTCGTTAACAATCATAAGTGCCCCTGGACAAGCCATACCAGAAAACACTGCCTGGCACAGATGAAATCTTGGCTGTTTTACGATCTCACATAGGTGGAGATCAGCAAAATGACCGTTTATGTGGGCATTTTGGGAGGAGACTTTGGGCTGGGCAGAGCTGGACCCAGCTGAAACACCAGCCTGGCTCTGTCGACACTGCAAGAGTGGTCTCGAAGCCTCACGGGTTATTTGAGCTTTCCCAGATTTTGCCAAATTCTTGTGCATCATGTGGTCAGCTCCACAAGTGAGATTCTCATGATTCAGTTCTTCAAGTGACAGCAGGACCACCAGACGAAAACAAAGGGCGCAAGCAGATTGGAACTGAAATCGAAGGGCATGTGCGGGTCCACAATGAAAACAAAGGGCGTGAGTGGATCCATGATGAAAATGAAGGATGTGAGTGGGTCCACAATGAAAACGAAGGGTGTGAGTGGATCCACAATGAAAATGAAGGACATGAGTGGATCCACGATGAAAACGAAGGGTGTGAGTGGATCCACAATGAAAATGAAGGACGTGAGTGGATCCACGATGAAAACGAAGGGCGGGAGTGGATCCGCGCCATTTGTGAGTCAGAAAGGAACAAGCTGCTGGGGCCCTGCAAGGAGACGGAGTTGGCTGGATATTGGCCTTTCTTATGTATGAGGTGCAATGTAGTTAATTAAATCTCTTCCTCTTCCACCTACACAAGGAAATTAATTGTATGACTCCGCACACTGCGGATGCAGGCAAAGAGAAGGCATTTGCAGGCTGAGCCTTGGCTGTGTTACAGCGACCAAGGTTAAAGTTTGATTTTGATGTACTCTTGGAGTCTTTGTGTGTTACCTGTTGAAATGGTGTGTGTTAGGATTCCATGGAAACCAGTAACCTTAGTTACTGTGCTCAATAGGTTTGTTTCAGTAAACTAAGAAAACTCAATTTGGAGACCAGTCACACTGCTTGGAGATCCCCTTACCCATCCCATCCCGAGGTCAAGGATTTCAATCAGCAATGGTTAGTAGAAAGAACCAACGATTGCATTAGAAACAAGGAGAAGCATAACGTTATTATTTCCTCATCCAATGATGTTGTGAGCATTTTATGTACATAATTTCGGGTAACCACGGATCTGTGGAACTTTCTGTGTAAAAGACTCTTGATTTTGCTGAAGTCCGAGGCACACTTTGGAGAAGTAATCCCCCGCGTTTCGCAGCGCTGAATAAAGCAGTGTCTGCTCGTCTGCATCACGCTGGTGTTGGTGAGTTCTTCCTGTGCCGTTTGGTGACAGCGGTGTGCTAACAGGAGACGATTGCACTCAGTTGAACGTGCAACCCCCTGGCCACACTTCGCAATCCACACAGGGATATTTTTTTCCAGAGAGAAGCAATACGGGCTGGGGTTTAAAGAATGCAAAGGGATTAGCCTGTATTAAAAACAGTGTGACCAGCAGGGCCAGGGAGGTGATCATCCCCCTGGACTCGGCACTGGTGAGGCCGCACCTCGAGTGCTGTGTTCAGTTCTGGGCCCCTCACTAGAAGAAGGATGTTGAGATTCTGGAGCGTGTTCAGAGAAGAGCCACAAGGATGGGGAGGGCTCTGGAGAACAAGCCTGATGAGGAGCGGCTGAGGGAACTGGGCTTGTTTAGCCTGGAGAAGAGAAGGCTGAGGGGAGACCTCATCACCACCTACAACTGCCTCAAGGGAGCTTGTGGAGAGGTGGGTGCTGGGCTCTTCTCCCAGGTGATGGGGGATAGAACAAGGGGAAACGGCACCAAGCTGTGCCAAGGGAGGTTCAGGTTAGAGATAAGGAGGAAGTTCTTTACTGAGAGGGTCGTCAGAAGCTGGCACAGGCTGCCCAGGGAGGTGGTGGAGTCACCATCCCTGGATGTGTTTAAAGAGCGGGTAGACGAGGTACTTAGGGATATGGTTTAGGGGGTAGACAGGAGCGGTTGGACGTGATGAGCTCAGAGGGCTTTTCCAACCGAGCGATTCTGTGTGTGATTCTGTGTGATTTTGGGACTGGGATGCCAATGCTTTGGTGATGGCGCACTCGTCCATCCCCACACCTCTGCAAGAGCGCGTGGTGGTCGTGCTCAGGAGAGGTGCAGGGCTTTGGGAATTGCACCAAGCGGAGCTGGCACGACCGCCCTTAGCTTTGCTGAGAGGTGAAATACCGAGCGTCTCCACAGGTAAGCACACACTGATGGATGTTCCTGAAAACGGACACTGGCGTAGGCTCTCAGTATAAAACTGCAGGGGCAAAGTCAAAGAACTCAGCTGATTAACACAAACTGCAGAGCTAATGAACCTTGGATGTCTGGAAATGCTGGGCTTTGGGTTTTATAATTAGACTTCTGGTAGGAAAGGGAGACATGAGAGATCAAGAAAGCAATGAATTTTGTTACAAAACAAACCGTATCTGACTCATCAGCATGAGCAGCAGAAAGATCTCTACAATTTGTCCTTTGAAGCCAGGGTACTGCAACTGAAAAGAGCTCGAATAAAGAGAATGGAAAAGCACAAAATTCACTCTTTCTTGTCTGGGTGTCTTGCAAGTCTGTCACCTCTTTCTCTTCCTTTCCACTGCTATGGAATAACGCCCAACTCCGGTTATTTTCAGCTGGTTTCATTTCTCAGGTACCTGACAACATTTGGAGTGAGCCTATGAGGACAGTGAAGGTATTAAAAATTTATGTCAAAGTAAGTGACAGCACATCTGTATTCGGGCTGTTCTTCACTCCCAGTGCATTTGTACAGCGCAGTAATAGGAAACTAAATTCATTATTACAATATGCTATGGTCAGCTTCTTATTAAATGGATAGCATTCATTAGAAGACCAAGAGTGAACTTCATTGGAAGACCAAGGCCACACAGGTTGGGAATGTCCCAGCATCTGAAATGTTGAGCAAGAAGATGAAGCTGACCTGCATGGCAGTGAGGTCTCCGGATGCACAAGGCTCCCTGGGGCTCTGTAAGTGTTGTTTTTCTGGCAAAGAAGAGCTCCAATGTGCTTCCCTGGGGGAAAGATTGACCACACCGGGTTGAGACACGGCACATTGCAAAGTGAGCAACTCATGGAGCTCAGCTGCGCCCTGTGCGGAAATCCAGGTGAGACTGACGACACCTCATAGAGAGGCAGAAATTTGCAATAGCTGCAGGAGTTTGACATCCTGCCTCATGTGTGGGGCAGAGGTACTCCAGGAGCCATCCTTTCCTTTCATATTGAGTCAGGAGACATCCTCTCCTTTCCCATTCTTATTAAGAAGCCATCCTCTCCTTTCCCCTTCAGTCAAGACCCATCCTCTCCTTTCCAACTCAGCCAAGCGCTCAATAGGATCAGGCCTTGATCCCACACAAAGGCTTAAACAGGACAGGAGAGTGATTTAAGCAAGCCGGTAAGATTACACACACACTGCTCAATGGTTTTACATCGCCTGCCACATGTGCTTAAATGGTTTTCTAAACCCGCTAATGCCCTTTGTTTTCCGAGAGGATTTTCCTCAAGGCCGGGGGTCACACATTGGCTTTATCAAGAGCAATCTCAGGCCAAAATGGGTGACCCTTGCGAATTTTCCGTGGCCTGGGGAGATGCTGAACAGCTCCAGTCTTTCCCAAACCACAGAGCACCTGCACCCGGCTGCGCTCAGCACCAGGCGGAGAGCAAGAAAGGGCAGAGATGAGGACAATGCTTGCATCGCCGAAATTTAGACACACAGACTCAGCGCCTGAATGGGGCATGCGGCGCAGCAGTGAGACGGTCTCCTCCGTGATGTGGTTCAGAACTACTGCTGGATGCTATAGAGGCTCTCAAGAAGAACATTTCTGTTAATTTTACAGGAAATATTCAGAGTACTATGAATACCCTTCCCTAAAGAATTTCAGATCCAACACCCACAGCCCTGAAGGAATTTTGGCTGCGGTGTTTTCGCAAGATCCAGCATTTACAGTGCCTGATAAAATACTTACCTGTTGCCCTACAAAGCCAGCTCAAAGCTCCCTGCAGACCTATGGCTAATTTTTCCATAACAAGAGTAGGGTTATTTTTCCCTCTCTCCCCTGCCGCACTCCAAAGCAGCCTGCGTTATCAGTACTACCCTGATGCAAAATCCGAAAAAGCTGAAATTCAGTGTTAAACTCTGTTCTAGCGAATCGGTGCTGCATCTTCGTGCTGCTCCTGACAAGGGTTGCTATGTTTTGCCATCAAAGAGAGCTCACATGGAGTCACGTTAAAAGGTATCACGAATTGCATTCACTGCACACAGCTGGGATCAGTTTGTGGGGGTACCTCATGATAGGACAAGGGGAAATGGCCTCAAGTTGCTCCAGGGGAGGTTTAGGATCGATTTTGGGATGAATTTCTTCACTGAAGCAGTGGTCAAGCACTGGAAGGGGCTGCCCATGGAGGTGATGGAGTCCCCATGCCTGGAGGTGTTTAAAAGGTGAGGAGATGTCGTGCTCAGGGGCATGGTCTGGTGGTGCCCTTAGGGCTGGTTCAGTGTTTGAACTCGATGATCTTGAAGGTCTTTTCCAACCAAAACCATTCTGTGACTGTATGAAATACAGAGTAAAAGAGGAGAAGCTAACAGCTACAACTTTTTCTGAATCCTCAGCCTCCAATACATCTCTCACAAGCTGTGAATTAGCACGGAGGCAGTCCAGTTCCCCGTTGAACCACGTCTGTGAACGTTGCCTTGACTCTCTGGATGCTTCACAGAATCACGGAATATTAGGAGTTGGATGGGACCTCGAAAGATCCCCAGGTCCTTTTCTGCCTGGCAGTTCCAGCCACTTGTCCCCAAGTCTGTAGAGTCCATGGGGTTACTGCGACCCAAGTGCAGGACCCGGCCCTTGGCCTTGTTGAAGCTCATCCCATTGGCCTCAGCCCATGGATTCAGCCTGTCCAGGTCCCTCTGCAGAGCCTTCCTACCCTCAGGCAGATCAACACTCCCTCCCAACTCAGTGTCATCTGCAAACTTGCTGAGGGAGCACTCAATCCCCTCCTCCAGATCATTGATAAAGATGTTAAACAGGACTGGCCCCAAAACAGAGCCCTGGGGAACACCGCTTGTGCCTGGTCACAACTGGGTTTAGCTCCATTCACCACAACTCTCTGTGCTCCCACCCAACCAGTTGCTCCATCACTATCGGTGGGCGCGGGGCTCATTGGTGCAGTCTGAGGGTGCCGGTGTACAACTCCCCTCCCTGTCCAACCCAACCGGGGCCGTTTCACACCGGTGCTTTGTGGACCAGCGCATGCGGGGCCGCACGTCCCCGGCTCTACGTGCGTTTCCTTATCGCAACGCGTGGCGCCGCGTGTTAAGGACCGAGAGCATCGGCTGATAATGTGGGCACAGCCAAACAAACCGGTGGGTGCACAGCACCCATTCATTTGTTTTAGGAATAGGACATCAGAAGGTAAGAGATATGTGCTCAGCCTCATTTGATCGGAGGCAAATAGCTGGAATGATACAACCATTAAGATATATTTTCCTGATAGCTGCCCATATTCGCATACCATGTATTTATTTTTCTCTGGTATCTTAGTGGAACATATTTGACCTATTTTTTTTTTTTCCACTGGGCATTGACTGCGTTGCTGGAAGCGGAATTTGTCATTCTTTCTGGTTACATTACCCTCACAAATCGCAATAAAAAAGCAATATTTTTAATGAGTACTTGTGTCATTAAATAGAAAAATGTTTACTGAAATTATCTCTATTAGTGCCCAGTAGGGTTGGAGTTTGAGCCTTTTCAGTCTGCAGTCAGAATTATCTGGCCGAGCAATTGATTCAGAGCAAAACACACATTTTTAGAGTTGTCCCTTTCTAAAACAACTGCTGTGAATGGCACGGTTTCCAGGAGCTCTGGAAATGGACGCGATGAAAGGAAAAATCAGATCAGGCAGAAAGGCTGTGCGGATATTCTGCATCTGCACAAACACAAAGTGGCGTTGCAAAATAACGGCCGGGTTTTTTTCCCCTGTGATTTTAAATCTGTAACCGTTTTCAGAGCTGAGCCAACCCGGGAGCCAGCTTTCCTTGGGTTTGCAGCCTTGGGAAAACGCAGCGGCAGCGGTCGGTTTGCTGTTGCAGAAGGGACAGTGCCGCTCCCGCTGCTCTGATGGAGTTAACATAACACTCACACCTGATTTCTGACACCGAGATAATTCCAGTGTCGTGCTCGTAAACTCTCAAAACTCCTTTGTTTTTATTGAAAACGCTCATGGTTGTTTACAGCTTGAAGTGACTTTGGGAGAGGTAAGAAAGAGGACGCTTCTTTTGAACACTGAATTTCCAAGTTCGGAGCACGTAAGTGTGCATAAGGGCTTGTTCCTTTACTGGCTTGAAATGTAAGAGGTAGCGGAGAGGGGGGAAAAAATGTTGACTGTTTTAACTGCTGTTGCTTGGGTGCATGGGAGTGAAGACCTGCGAGCTCAATTGGGCCCCCGACTCACCCTGCTGTGTTATTGTGTCATTGCAGTGCTCCCGACACACGTTTGTGTGCGAAACACCCCGAATTCTGTAATTCTGTATGTGAAAAACCCAGAATTTTGTCATTCTGTATGCGAAACACCCAGAATTTTTAAATTCCACATGCGAAATACCCCGAATTTTGTCATTCAGAGCCCCCGGGGTCTGACAGCGCTGCACTCACTCACGCCTGCAGCAACTCCTTCTGCGACCCCAGTGCTCCTGGAGAAGAAATCCTTCATTTTCAATAAATTACACGTTTTTCTCCACCCAGCCCCCTGCGACTTCCTGAAGCCATTATTTTTAATTCTAAACTGTATTTCCCAGCCCTTTTAAGCCCATGGCTTGACTGTACCTTTCTGTTTTCTTTACAAATGTTACGACCACACACTGAGCTCTGCTAACACACTGTATTATGCTACTAGTAGACAAAGTTTAGCATCACATCACATACATGTTGCGGTTGCTGTTGGAACATGCCTTTTAAAAAATACCTTTATTGGATGAAATCGTCTCTTTCCCAAGAAAAATCTGGTTCTTCAATATAATTTATTACGCCTTTTAAAATTCCGTCTGTTCAATAAAATCTTTGCTATATTATAAATACCTGTAACGAAAATATAATTTAAAATTCTGAGAGAAAACTCTTTTTTTTTTTTTTTTTCTTCTTTTTTTTCCCCTTTTACATTTTTCACAAAACCCACACAGGCACCAAGGAAAGACTAACAATAAAAATAATTTACTCTTGTACAACCTACCCTGGGTTGGAAACATTTAAAAGAGAGATTTTTAAACTTGTCCTCTCATGAAACTTCGGCTACAACGTGGGAACTGACCGTAAAACAAAGGAGGGCCCTATGTTTTCCACCCGTTTAATCCGAGAAGTTCTTTCAGGGGCTGAGTGGGTGTTGCTAGTGCTTTCCTCGCTGTAACGTGCCTGGATGAGGACTGCCTAAAATTGCTGCTTTCGGGGGGAACAGCCTCTGAGCTCCATCGCACAGGACTCAAAGTGGCTCTGCCAGTTCTGAAAACTGAACATTAGCGAGAATCGGTTCGTGCTCTCGCTCTGCAATAGCAGCAATTAGGAACTTCTGAATTCTGCTTATTCAGCTGTTATCTTTTGTGCATGAACGGGACAGCACAAGAAACCTTTCTGATTTAGAGCACTTGTGGGGATTTTTTCTTAATCACTTCTCATTCTAAGCAACTTTCTCAACAGAGATGGAGCGATCCGGTACATGAGACATCCAACGGTGGAGCCGTTATCTTCAAAGTGTGGATCAGAAATACGGAAGGATTCTTCGAATCAGCTAAGCTCAATCTATTTAAAGCTGGCAAAAAAAGCCCAGGATAGGCATGAAACCACCACACAGAATGGATAAGCGGAGATTTTTAAATCTTAAGTTTGGTAAGACAGTTTTCAAAGCTGCCTTTAAGCAGTCCCTTTTTCCACAGAAGAAGACTTAAGCACTGTTACAGCAAACAGATTTACCTTTAAGTTACAGAATTCAGTGTGAAATCTGAAAACACACTCTATCCATACTGATGAACTATGAGCAAAATGCTACATCCCTGTCTTTGAGACACTTGCATCACTTCAAGGAATAGACAGTGAAGGAGAATCAGATATTCCTAGGATGTCTGGAGAACAAATTTCCATAGCTGGTGGGAGTGAAGGAAAAGTAAACACCAGGCAGCACTTGTTTGGATTATCTTTGGCACTGCAGTGAGGTGAGTATCCCCTGGGAATCTTCGTGGCCTTGTTCTAGATCCCCTTCAATTTCTGAGCACCAAACACTGCGTTTTTCATATTAGTTTTTAAAAAAAATTATAAAGAGCAAAATAACTCGTCAGTCTTGACGCTGACATCAAAGAGGTATGTGTGGAAAACTGTGTGTCTGGTATACTGCGACTGCTGGGGAGCTGCCCGCCCCTGCTTCCTCCTCTTCCCCCTTCTTCCTCCTGCTCCTCTCCCTCCTCCACATCCCATTTCTGGGTGTTCTTTTAATCTCACACCTCTCCCCATCCATTTTTCCCTAACTTCCTAGGTATTTGGGAAATGTGACAATCTATCACAGACACTCCAGGGTCCAGCCTTTAAGTGGACTTTGCTGGTGCAGTTTTCCTTTCCATTCCACTTTGGTCACGGGTCCAGGAAAGGACAAAGCCACCCAGCTTTCTTGCCCTGACCACTGCAGATACAGGCACCTCAGAAGGCGTTTATATTACTTAACTTTACACATCTAACTGAGGCTCCATAGGCAGGAGGTTGGTCCCTCAAAGGCCAAATAGTCGATACAAATAGCCTGCACCAGGTAATTCAGAACCTGTGCTCTGAAGTGCTGCCCACAGGAGCCTCTGTCCTCATTAGCTACACACAGCTTAGAAAGAGCAGGCTCATAACTCAGGCACTTCACTCAGGCAGTAAAATTTCGGCGGTGAGGATGCCATCCCGTGGTCTGGGACGCCTCATGTGGGGCTCTTTTATGTTACTCTACGTCTGTCTGCAGCTTAAATCGTGAATAACATCATCAGCGCTCACTGGTGCTCCAGGCCTCCCCGCTGCTCCGTTACGGGAGAACAGACGGGTAAAGGAGCGTCGCTGCTTTGGGGGAGGAACAAAAACCTACGACAGAAGCAGCACTGGCTGCAAGTGTGAAGTCTGGAATAAATGCCAAACGTACAGACTGCAATATTCATTGCAAATCCAGGGACGAGAGTACCTCCCGAGAGCTTTGGCAGCTCGGCTCAAAACTGCTTGTTAATTTGGGTTTCAAACCCTACTGCATGCTAAGTGAAGAGGGCGGAAGAATAAGTAACGTGAGAATTATTTAAAACAGAGCACTGGGGTGTTCAGGGGAATACTATTGCATTTCATGCCTGAGGGGGCAAATCTACTCTGATGGTAGTGAAGAAAGGCTTTGAAAGAAGCTATTACTAAAAAGCATCAGTTCACTGCCTTTTCCTCCCACAGCCGGCTTTCCCCTTCCTTGATATTTGTATTAAATATGAAGCAATCAAAGCAGCGGTCACACAACTAGAGCATACAACAGACTTCTGAAAAAAAACTACAGGTTGGGTGGGGGGAGAGTGAACATTTCCAACTCAGTGCCATACCCTACAGTTTAGTTTCCTTCGTTTATAATCTCAACCAAGGCTTGCAGCAGTCTGTCATCTCTATGCTTGTATGGTTTGGCGTTGTAAAAAAGATCAACGTAGTCACTGTACAGGCTTTCTTCTGAGTCTCTGAGCTGGGAGGGCTTGTTTAATTTTTCGAGGGCTTGATAGAAGTGTTCATAGGGAATATTTAACTTCTCACTCGCAGTCTTCTTTGGCAGCCGCTTCTGAGCCATCTGCCTGCTGAAAGCACTACGCAGCAAATGCAGCATGGCCTCTGATGGGATTTTACCTTCTGCTTTGTCACTGCCGCTGCTGGGATCTTCCGTGACTCTGGGCTTTTCACTCAGGTTTTCCTGTGTGGTATGGTCCTAGAACACAGAGCAGCACAAAAAATGTCAGGTTGTGATGAAAAACTGACCAGATTAAGATGTGCTCTGATCAGTGATTTCCATCTGCGTGTGGGTAGATGCTGTTTTTCCACGTAGGAGCCACCAGCATCTAGAAAACAACTCGACCATTACAGACCAACACAGACTATCAAAAGCTCTACACCGTACAGAATATCAAATCCCACCACAATGTGGGAAGTTATAAATTCATATTCCACATTGGCAGGATAGGACATGTCATTTTATAGCATAATTCATTTTCTTGCACATGGTTGCCACATCTGCAGACACTTATTTAATGTACTTAAAGACCATAATCATGTCTCCCTCGATCTTCTCCTTCATAACCTGAGGAAGGTTAATCCATCCATAATTTATGGACATCCTAATGAGGAAACAGATCAATGTGATGTGATTAATAAAGTATTCTGAAGATGTCTCACCCCTCCTTGTACCACTCAATCACACCAGCTACTGAGTTCACTGATTCAGTAGCAATACCCTCACCCCACCCTAAAACCCTCAGACGTTGGAGCAAGAAAACAGAGACTAATTAAAATAATCAGTTGTTGACGTGGGCAAAATCACAATACGCAACTCAGAAGTGGTCAGGGGCTAGAAGGAACGAATACTAAATGAATGTGTGTGTTACTAGGAAAAGAAATATCGTTTTCTTCTAAGTTGAAAAATACGTAAGGAAGGAAAAAAATACCGTAACGGTACCTCGACAAAGTCCGTCATCTTCTCCACTCCTCTTCTGTCATTTTGCACTGCGTTGTAGGATGTGTACACACGTGGCTGCTTCATGTGGTCAGGCTGGGTAGCAGTGCCATGCAAAATCAGCTTCCAGTTTACAATCCTCCCTTCATTCTGTATTCTTCTGGACTGAAAGACAAGCACGGCATTAGCAAAGGTTCTCGGGACATTAGAGGGGGAAAACCGGGCACTTGATCACAAAGTAGGCAGAAGGGACTGAAATAAACTGGTATCTAAATGCTTTTAGATATCTAAATTTATATCTTAGCTTTATAAAATTTATATCTTAGCTTTTTAAAATTTGTATCTTAGCTTTTGATATCTAAATTTACACAATGATTTGTAAGCATCAAAAGACTGATATATCAGAAATAGGAGGGATTTAATACAATGGCTTAACTACTCCAAATATTCACGTTCTGACGCAACACGATTACTAATCGCGTAAGCACCAATGCAATTTCATCATAACACAGAATTATAAAAACCACTGAAAGAGTACTTTATTATCAGTACTCGTTCACTAAGCCGTTCCTTGGCGATTTCCACTGGAAGAGTAACTTGGAATCATACCCTGCAGCGGTGCAGGACCACAGTCTGAAACACAGCGTGTGGAAGTGAGCAATAAATGCTATCCTCCTCAGTTTTGGCAGCAGTATTTAAATAGCAGAAAGGGGACAAGACAAGCACAGAGAACACTGACACTTTATTGTACCAAACCCTTCCAGAATTTTTGCTCAGCTGCTGAAGTCAGCTGCTGAAGCTCTTCTTGTCTAATAGAAGTCTGCACCAAAGCTTTCACCCCCAACTTAGATGATGACAACTGAATTACGAGTAACTCTGCATGGCAATCTGTGATTTCAGCCAGGGTCATTAATGTGAAAACTTATTTCAGGAACCACAAAACCCTAAAAGCTGAGGAAAGAGCGTATTACAAAAACAACGTGAGGACAAAAAGCTTGTTTTATTGCAAGTTTCAGGAACGTCTCACTTGAAAATGGAAAATGAGACATAATTACAGACAAAATGCTCTTCCTAACTTCACTCCAAAAAACGCATTATGTTAATTGCAAAGAGCAGGCTATCTGTAACCATGGGGTTATCCATAAGCCCGCAGTATTAGCACTACACTGTTGATAATAATATTTACTTCTGCTGCCCTGTCCATCTGCTTAGTCCTTGGCATTACCCTCCTGTTTACAGTCTGGGGCCAACAGGGGTTGGAGCCTCAGTGTTTGACAGGCAGGGTCTGACCCCTAATGACAAGCCTATTAATGACAAACCCAACAAAATTCTCCAGAGATGAGTGTGCTTGATCACTCTCCCTTTGAAGAGAAATGATTTTTCAGCTGCCTACCAGGCAGCTTTATTCTGGTGCCTCGCTGTTGTAATCCATATCCCCAGGTGGGTTTAGTAAATGTATTTATGTCATATCTGTAGATTTCTTGGCTTTAATCCTTACACGTTGCTCGGCAGTAATTACTCTGAGAAAGGAGTCAGGGAAAGGTGTACATCAGAACAGCTCTCTGAGGTCAGCAGAAAGTCATGAATTCAAAAGGGTTTGGGTTAAGGAAGATTATGCACGTGCACCAAGAGAAGACTGGATCTATCCTGTGTTCTCTTCAGCAGAGAAACCTAATTTGCAGTTAATCGTATGTTAATTCGATTACATGTTTCACTCCACGAATCACAGAAAATTACATTAAGCGACTCCTTTCAGTGACACATAATGTGTGAAAAACAGCCATGAAATTTTTTTGACAGGTACATGTCAGTGAAAGGAGGATGGCGCTTTGCATTTACATAAAGAAGAAGAAAATCCAACCCTATCTTTATTTTTTTCTTGTGTGTTTCAGGTAAGACAGCCTTCAATCCAGACGGATGGTTAGCTTAAATAAACTCCCGTTGCAGCTTTCTTAATGAGAGGACTCACCGTTCAATGTGCTGCGCAGTGGTCAGCCATCATTTACCCGTGTTAGTGTCCGAACAGAGCTGGTTAAGATGCAGACAGACACACTTACCACATCAGTAATCCGCAAAACCCAGGTGCCTGCTGGATTCTCTCCCCAGGTGTGAACAGACATGAAGTCCCAGTTCTTGAAGCCATTGGGGGATTTGTCTCTCTCTCTCTCAGCCAGTAAGACCGTGCTGGTCCCTGTTGGTGCAAGAAGCGCATTGGTGGCCATGCACGCACTGCCTAGCGCACAGGCGACCTGGAAAACGCCTGTGCAATGGGAAACGTGCTGTTTCTGATCAGTGCTTTATTACTTTCACAGCAGCACTGCAGAGCATAAAAACTACCAGGCTCGGTCATGCTAAAAAGGTACATTTTGCCTGGCATTCAAGCTCTAACACCAAGAAGTAGTGGATGTGCGATGAGCATCAGGGGTCAGACACAACCAGTCTTTTCCACCGATGAACAGCTCAGGAATGGTCTGAGGAGGAAGTTTTGAAGGCAAACCAGCTCAAGGAGTACCGTGAAACCAAAACCTCATCCTGAATTCATCGCTGCCTTTATGGTTTTTTTTCCTGGTGAGTGGATGTAAATTATTACAGCCTGGAACTCCAACAGGATGAAAAGCATTTGCACTGTTGTTGTTGTTGTTGTTGTTATTGTTGTTGTTGTTGTTGTTGTTATTATTATTATTATTATTATTATTACAAAAATGCTGCAGTTCACAAAGTGCTTCTGCAGCAGAAGAGATGCTGCCGCACAGTAGGAAATTTGTTGTGGTTGTTTGCATATATGGAGAGAGGAAGGGAGGTGTATTTACATAATAAGGAACAGAGAAGCCCCAGGAAGCCTGATCACAAGCTACAAAAATATTTAAAGGTAATACCATAAATACAGAAGAGGAGTGACATACATCTGGTAGCACTGTTTTGCAGGAGTGTGGAAAATCAGCAAGAACTGAGGGCAAGAGCAGTTTAACCACGACAGCGACCCAATACGACAGTGGAGGCAGCAGCACTTGACTATCGCTACCTCAGCTAAACCCACAGAAATACAAAGGTGAAGGACATGTTACTATCGTCAGCCTTTCAGAAAGGGGTGTTTTTCTAAGATTAAGCCGTGCTTCCTGCACATTAACCAAAGAACAGCGTCTTGGGAGGAAAACACCTCTATAAAAGTAGAATGAGATCTACTGCTGCCGTCATCCCCGTGATGCCCCTAGAGACGGTGCATGTATCTTCTCCCAAATTAAAACTTATCTAAAATGGAATTTAATTTGAAAACACACCCAAGAGCCAAAGGTAAAACACCTCACAGCAACATTGCCCCCATAAGACAACAGGTAAACCAGGAAAAGGAAGAATTGAGGTTAGCCTTAAAAGAAATCCCGGGCGAGGTGAGGTTTGGAAGTGCACTGTACGTACAGCATCTTAACCCTGCTCTCTAGCGAGGTCCTGCAGTAACGACATGAACAAAGCTCTGCTGCTTTATTAACTGCGGATTACTAGATTAGCCTTCAAGATCCATCAATTAGATTAGCCCGATGTACAGATTAATCCCTGAAAGCTTGTTTCTTCTGATAACACCAGTTGATCTAACAGATCTTACTCCCTACAAAGTTGTTCATACCAATTCTCCCCTTTCTTTATTATTATTATTATTCTTATGGTGTTATTTCAGGGCACTGCCAAGACAGCGCGCCATACTCTAGCACCTTTAGGACAGCTGCACTAAGGTGCCTAGCAGAGACACTGTGTTTTTAAATACTGGAGTCAGATTTCCCCAGTTTTCCATTAGTTTGTTAAATCGCAGTAAAGCTGACAAGCGCTGTTGAACTGCAATTCACTGTCTGCCAGGAACTTGTCGTTTTTATAGGTCCTGCTGCCAGCACGAAAACGTATCAGAAACGCTGCCTTCATTCTCTGAAGTGTGATTTTTCAAACCTCTTCTCACAAAAACAACCCAGAACACACAAAGGCTGGAAAGGGGTTTACAGAGAACCCGCTCCATGGTCCCCAGGATGCGAGGACAAAGTCCTCGCCCGCACCTCGCGGCGGTGACCACATCTGTTTAACGACACCTTTAACTCTTTTCAACCCACTGAAGAACACAGAGGCGGTTTTTAACGAAATAAACGCCACACGCTACGCAACGGAAGCGCGCCTTTGCCTCCTGTACCTGATGGCGACACCAGGGTGACGTGAAGATCACCTCTGCGGGAATACTCAATGGTTGCCTCAAGCTGCACGTGCTCCAGAGACGCAATGGCGTTTTCTTGACCCTCACAGGCTTTTGTGGGAATTTCAATGATGACTTCCTCGTTTGCTCTCAGCAATCTGGCAAAAAACACAGGAGTTCTTTGATTACCGACGGCAAGTTTTGATTCTGGTTCACCGCGTGAACTGCAAATGGCGCTTTGAACACCAGTTTCAGGAGGACGAGGAAGGAAGGAGTAAAGGCAAATTCTACGCTCATCGTTTTTCGCATGCTCCAGTACAAACCACAGGAAGCTCTGGAAGCAGAGATAGCACCGAAGTGCACCGAGCGACAGGCACTGCATAAGACAGACCTGTGCAACGCGCCCTGGCAGGAGGCAAGGGAGTTTGATCATCAAGGGTTTCTACCAACGCTTCATTGTCCCACAGAGACTAAAAACCAGTCTTTGCTGTCAGCTGCACCACACAACAGACTTAGACTTAGTGGCCTCATTCAAATATCCAGAAGAGCTGTTACCATGGAGTTAAAATATTGCAGCAGGCACAGCCATTTTAACCATTCGTAATCAATGCCACCTCAAGAAAAAGGAGGAGAAAAGAAAGACCTTACATCTTCTGAGTATTCTCCGTACAGAAAGGTAAAGTGCACTATTTCCGTTACTTCTAATGAGAAGGAGGTATCTAAATTTCCACGTAAATAATTCTAAACTCAGAATCTTGGGATCTTTTGTTTTCGTAACGTAGCACAGAGGCGTGCAATAAAAATGCATAAGCAGCCAGTATTGCATACATCAACACTGGATCAACGCCCTGTGGAAAGGGGAGAGCTCATAAAAGCAAATCGACAGTAAAAGAGCATAAATAATAAGGTTACTAAGCAGTGACACCCCAAAACACTGCAATATGCTTCTACACACAGATTTCTGGTGCACTCATGCGGTGTAATTTTGATCTTCGCAATAGCTGCACTTTGTTTTTTACAACAAATCCATTAAATGAAGAAGTGGAGACAGAATGCATTCATTGATTAACCAGCTCAGTGAGTAACTGCAACCTACCCGCATGCTGAGCTCAGTTTAGGCTCACTGTGCTGGGAGCCCTTGTGACCATGGCTGGCAAGTCTTTTCAGTGGGTCTTTTTGGTGTTTCAAAAGAGATGAGCTATGGATGTGACTAAAGCTCAGCCTGTCATCTTGATCTCAACATACACCATGCCTGTCACAGGAGGGGAATTGCTAAGAACAATTACAGATGTTTGGTTTTTTTTAAATCTCTGGAAGGCTTTGGTGTCTTTTTATTCATCTTCTGATAGCAGTCTAAGCTTTTGTATCTCATCTGATTGGGTTAGGCCTCACAACATCACCCAACCATGCACCGGCTGCACAAGCAGACGTAATAATTCTTTGTTAAGGCTTCATGCGAGTAATTTCCATCAGTCTTACACTAAAAAAAGCAAGCAAATGCACGCTGCTTGCCTGCCCCTGAGGAATACAGTGAGGCAAAAACAAATGAATGGGGGTGTTGGTGGCAGCAATGCCCATGA
>NW_010192370.1:0-1717 GCF_000695765.1 Mesitornis unicolor
CTCCAGGCAGCTTTCCAGCCACTCCTCTCCCTACATATGGTAGCCCTATGTTTGACACAGGAGGAATGTAGGGGAGAAGTGCTTGACACTGACACATATAGCGACATAGTGACCCCTATTTTCAGCTGGGAGGTGGCAATAATAGCGCTGAGACTTCCAGACCTACTACCTCCCAACTGAAATATAGGATTGTTTGCATCCTAATCTGGTCATTTGATGAGTCTGGAACCCAAGTCAAATAATGGCACACACAAGAATATTGCAAAGAAACCCGTTTATGGTGAAAAGGGACAAACTCAGACTGTATATTTCACAGACTGAATGATATGTAGGTTGCTATCAAAAGCAAAATTTTGTCCATTCCTGCCTGGTTTATCTAAAGATTTCTAAGGAACTTCTTTACTTTTTAACTATTGGTTGAAGTGGTTGTCTGAAATCTTTTATGTAAATTAGGAAAGCAGTTTCTGTTACTTGTGATCTGTAAGTATTTAGTAAGTCAGCCATGTTAGCATTGGAGCTAGACTAATTACCTTTTTTGCATAAGTTAATTCGTATAACTTGTCATTTCTATGACAAGTTACATTTCTAGAAATCCTTGTAAACTGACCAATGTTTTTGCTGTGTACATTTTGTGAATCACAGTTTGTGGAAACAAATGTCATCTATAGACTATTAACAAAATGTTTGTTCATATTATTTGGAATTTGTGGTTTGAAGATTGTTCTCTTCTATTATTTTGTTTCTTGACTTGAAGATTTTTAGCAGCAGAACTAGCAGGGAGTAATGAATAATCTTGTTTATGGGTGAATACTCTCCCAGTCAGCCAGGCAAAGAACAGACATTATTCTAAAAAATAATGAAAAATCTGGTACAAATTATAAAAAAGAGCAAAGAACACAGGAATGTAGCAGTGACTGACTTATACAGTGACTTGGAATTTTTACTAATATTTCCAGTGACTTGTTCTACATTACTGGTTCAAATTATTATAGGTACTGCAGAAGTAGCCATTGGTTACCAGAAAAAATGTGTGGCAGTTCCTTCAGTGTGTTAGTAACTTTAGAATTATGTGGAATATCTAATGGAATATCCATTACAATTATTTAGTCGGTACTTAACAGAGAGGTAAGACTAATGTTTCAGAATTTACACACTATTGAAACTTTTCTTCTGAGAATGTTTAAACATAATGTCTTGAATCTGCAGTCTACATAGATTTTAGGTAAATTTGGGTGTATACTGTAGCATTCATTCAAAATGTATTAGCTTGGAACAAACATTGGCTGTTGAGTTTATATTTGATAACATGATCTGATGGAAAAGAAATGAGAAGTTGCATGATGTGAAAAAAGTTTGCAAGAATTTTCTTGTGAATATATTTTAAAACAGAAGAAGTTATGTGCAATCTAGGCTGATTGAAAAAAACCTCAGATTTTGGTTTTAAATAACATACGCTTGGTGTCTTTCAAATATAGGTTTAACCACAAAGTTGAGTTCTTCATACTTGGCAATGCCAGGAGATGAGTAGGATGAGCTAGTTAAGTTTAACATTGTTCACATCTGTTATTGATAGTGAATATACTGGTGACTTCTGAGATATTACAGTGACAAGAAACTACTAACACTGCCTAGAATTGTTCAAATAGTAAGAAAAGTAGAGATGTTTCCATCAGTGACTCTAATTAGAATATAATTTTGTCTATGTGTTTTACACTCT
>NW_010192370.1:1748-15967 GCF_000695765.1 Mesitornis unicolor
CACTTGTTGTTTGCAGATAGTTGTTGAAGTAGTTGAATATTCACTAGTTGAATATTCACATACAGTGAATTTGAGACCTTAGGTTTATATTTGTTGACACATAAATAATAATAGAGAATAAATTAGCTATAGTTAATGTCATGGTGCAGCTCAAAGACATGAGGAAGGGTCAGATATACCAAACACTTTTCAGGGCTTTAACAGTGACAGTCATGTAAAACTTTCTTTCCAGATGAAGTGGTTATGAGTTTGCCAACATAAAAACTGCAGAATAGTCACAGTGAAAAAATAGTCTGCTGAAATTCTGTTTCCACTCAAAAAATAAATTAGTGAAGCCACAATCTGTAAGGAGTATGAGAATGAACACCTTAACTTTTTCTAAAAGATATGCAGTAGGCAGCCTATGTTCTCTCACTGCCTCTGTTGAAGTGCCTGTCCATTCAGTACTTGGCCATTTTGCCATGGTGAACTTTTATAGATTAAAGCTTTGTTGTTGGCTTTTTTTTTTAATATATCTATATCTATATATCTATATATCTATATCTATCTATATCTATATATCTATAATTTTGTATCAATATCAGTGCAGTAGCAGCTCTGGATTTAAACTTTAAATTGTTAGACACTGAGCATAAATGCAACCTGATTGTATTTGGGCCCTGGAGTACAAAACAACTCCATTTGAATTTTGACTCAGAAATAATGAAAAATCATGATTCAGTTCATTCAGTCCTTGCAGGCAAAGCAGCTCTATTTTTCTTCCCTTTAACTGGATAAGAAATGAGATTAGCTTGTCCCTTATCACTTTGTATCTGAGAAAGCAGTCATATGTAATGCTAATTTAATGTTAGCAACAGACAAGTTTCTGATAGCAGATTTTTAGTAGGTGAATGCTTCTGAAATTTTCATGAAAACTTTTAAAACCAGTTCAAATTATTAAAAATCAGTCATTAAAAGAATATGTTGTAAGTTTCAGGCACCAAGGTTCTCTGCATTTGAGAAAGAGTGATTTTCAATGTCAACTCAAGTAGTTTGAAAATCTGATCATAAGAGTTACTTTGGATGGGATGAACTCATATATTTAAAAATGAATAATCCTGTTAAAATAATATTCTGGTGTAGGAGTAATCTGCAATAAATCAAAATAAGATGCAGCTACTGCTATGATCATACATATGCTATTGCAAGGAAATTAATATCCTTTTTAGATGCTGCATACTGTAGAGATGTGAGATGAGTAATTGGTTTTGGTTGGTTATTTTTTTTCTTTGACAGCGGAACCCATTGATGTGCTAAAAGCATTAGAATTTCACAGTTCACCAGAAGGAGTGTCAAGAACAACAGGATTTTGCACAAACAGAAGGGATTCAAAAGGATCAGATGTCGCCTACAGAGTTTCAAAAACTGCACAGCTGAGTGCCCCAACAAAGCAGCTGTACCCAGGTAAGGTTGTCAGAAAACTATTACTTTGGTAAATTATCTTACTGCCTATGTTTTTATGGTACCTAAAGCACAGCATGCAGTCCATCATCAGTACCACAAAACTCTTCTGTTATCCATAGTTGGGCCTGCATACAACTGACAGAACATGTCCTTTATCCACTGAATGAATCACTTTTTATTGGCTTCAGTTACAAAGCTTTTCATCAAATTCTGTGTCACTGGCAGAGTTGGCCTGTAAGTCATATTGCCCGTTCTTTCATGATACGATCTGATGGAAGCTTATTTGGTGGCTTTGGCAAGTTTCCTCTAGTTTCAGTAGTCCAATTAAAGGCAGCACTTCCTGGAGTAGTGTTGCAGTGGTAGAAATGCATTGTGGTTGGCCATTGCAAAATCATTCCCAGAAGCACGATCTGTTAAGAATTACCTAAAAGTATCTGGATATTTGGGGGCCTAAACAAGCTGTGGATAGCAGGTAATGTGATTCTGTGATTCTCTTGTATTTCTGTAAAATAAAAGAATCACATTTTGGAAGTGTCTTTGGATGTTGAGGAATTACTTTTATTCCATTATTTTCCTGTCGCTTGACCCAAACTGTTGAGGAAAATGATAATAAGAATATTAAAACCCAAAATTGTGAAACATTTAATTTTTCTGCTTTGATACATTATGAGGAGTTTGAACAGATCTGTCTATGAACATACAGATTAGGTGTTGGCAAAGCAGAATACTTTATTTTTTGTCTTTCAAAGCAGTAATCATATAGATATCATGCAAGATCTGTAAAAGGGGGAAACATACATTATTTTGTAGCAATAATGGGTTCCCAGAGCAACATGGGAAACCACTATACATAGTTCAAGCGTAACTAACATGTTCACTTAACTCATCAGTTTACTTTTTTATTCATGGAATATCAAAGCAAAATTTACTACAGATATAATATTTGTACTATATTTTAACTCTCATGCACACAAAGTTACAATTATATTCATTGTTAATGTTACAATTAAATTCTAATCCCTCTATTTCTTGCATGTTGAATGACAGCTGAAGCCACGCGGATCCAATGTATGCTCTGAAATTCAGAATCTCACTCTTACACTTCATTTGTTATTAAGCCTAATAGACTTTCACATTAAGTGAAATGCAGATTTACCACCAGGTTTAACAGGAGTAGTACTGATTACAAACCTTTCCCTTATAAACAAGCTGTATTCACTTTTAATTTTGCTTATTTTTAGTTGTAAAGGTTGAAACGATTGATTGATTGATCTCTACTTCAAAGAGAAAGCATCAGGAAAAAATGAAAATCAAATGTTCTTTGCCTAAAGCTCCTATTAAGTGAAAGTAGTTATATATTTTTTTCGATGTTATGCACAATATTATTCCAGAAAGACTAAAATATGTATTGTAAGAGAGAAACTAAGACAAGTGGTTTAAACTTAACCCTAACCCTTGGAAGATGAAGTGCCTGGGAACGCATTTGCTATAATATGAATACATATTGAGGGAAATTGTAGTGCATGCTTTTAAATTAGAAGGTTGCTAAAAGGAGATGGATAGAAAAAATAATGAATGTTAAACTATCATGGTTCTTGCATATATTGTATTATTACATAAATTCACAATAGATTTGCAAGTTGTGTTTTTAAGAACCATTAAGGTGTATCTTTCAGGAATTAAAGTGAGACCATAAATAAGAAAAGAGAGAAAAAACTTTTCCTAGTGTAATTTTTTAAAATTCATTTTGGAGAATTAAAAAAAACAACCCAACAGCTTGTATGCAGGATCCTCTGTGCTTATGGAAGAAAGTAAACCTTTAAAGAATGACTTAATCTTTTCTGAATTTGTAACTGTATGTGTCACTTTTTTTTACAGGTGGAGACTTTCCAGAAGATTTTTCGATATTAATGACAGTAAAACCTAAAAAGGGTATCCAGTCCTTCCTTCTGTCTGTCTACAATGAGCAAGGAATTCAGCAAGTAGGTGTTGAAGTTGGTAGATCCCCTGTCTTCTTATTTGAAGACCAAAATGGAAAACCTGCCCCAGAAGACTATCCTCTTTTCAGAACAGTCAACATTGCTGATGGCAAGTAAGTGTCAAATTTTAAGATGAAAAATAATACCGCAGACTACTCTATAGGTGAATAATGGTCTTTACAAACAGTTATCTTAAATATTTAAAGAAATCAGTAACACAATTTCCAGGTAGTTGGACTGCTGTGGTACAAAATCGGAGAACCTTTACAGCAGAACACAGTTCCAGCTTCAGATGATGTATACAGCTTCAGATGATGTATACAGCTACAAATAAAGCCAAACCACCTTTCTCATTTGCCATTTGTATGCATCAAGAGTGAAGAAATAGTCATGGAAGCTCAATCCACCAAAACTAAACCTATGAAGATTCTTCCTGTGCAATATAGAAAGAAACTCTGTTTTCAAAGAGACTTGGGAAATAGTCTCACTGGAAGGACTGGTCGTGTCTGTTTAAAGGTAATAGGCAGAGTGAAGACAAACTGACAAGACAGCATAGAATTTCTCCTATCCTGAACCAAAACAGGAGTTAAATAAGATGGCTTGAGTTCTCTATATATAAGAAAATCAGAGAAGAATAAACTGGATAACTGATCTGAAGTGCTGCAAGCACTTATACAGCACACTTAGTAAATGCAATTAACCTCAAACACCTACTGTATTAGTAAAGCAGTTGTTAATTGTTTGTACCTAACTTCCCTTTGTAGACAAGCAATCGTTCTCTGGGAATATCATTCTAGTGCTTGTAATAGACATTCCTTCTTTCAATGGCTTTTTACTTATTGTGCTGTGCTCCAGGAAGAATAGCCACAGTCTTCAGGGATAAACAGAATGAAAGTTTATTAAAGCGAAAGAAAACAAATCAGTAGAGACAGAAGGGCAGAAATTCAACTATAATGAAATATGTTTATAAAGCAATAAAGGATACCAAAAAAGAAAAAAGTAATTGTCTTCTAACCCTTGTGTTACCATAGAATGGAATTATACCATGAAACCTGAACCTGATGGATTTCCCTAGCAAGAGTGATTAAAAACAAAGCAGCAAACAGTTTTTTTCTTTTTTCGTTGACTTCCTCTCACTAACAAAACTTTTTCAAAATTTCAAACAAAATGTTGAGAAACTAATTAAAATGAAGAAATCAAAATGAACTTGGTTTGGTAAAATTTCCTGCAGTGAGATTATACAACTTCTAAATCAACTGGAGTCAATCCTATCCAGAGTGAGCTGTTTTCATGCTTTCAGCTTCTACATGCTTTCAAAAGATAGACTGGCAATTTTCTTCTGAATCAGCTATTTTATGAAGGATCTAGGACAACAATCTTCGTCTCAAAATGAGATATATTTAAAAAGTGTAAACAGCGTAATGTGCCTGAGGATGCATGGACAGTTTGCTTTTATAATGATAATGTTTAAATGCGTTCCAGAGAAAACATGGAATTAGGGCTCTGGCTCAGTGACACTGTTTAGCAGTCAGATTCCATTAGCTTTGAGGTGTTTCTTTTGATATACAGAAGCTCTTTGTAACAGTGATCTAAGCTGTCTCTCTGATTTGAACAGCCTTAGTGCTACAAATGCCAACTAAAATAATTTGATTCCAGCCTTCCTCTTACCAGGCACTAATATGACATTCTTCAACACTTTTTGCTCTGGTCTATCAAAGATTTTTTAATAATTGACTCCATGTAAGATTACAGAGTGGCTTGGTCTTGCTCGTAGGTATTTTAAGTTGTCGAAGGAGGGAGGCTCACTAAATTAATTTGCTCTGTCATGATAATAAAGTCTTATAAAATAGCATAGTTGGGCAGATTGTACAAAGCTTTATTCTCAAATGTCTTTTAAAAATAATTTGTCAGTATCTTGGATCACTTCATTCACTCTTTGGTGAATATTTATGTGGGCAAATCTGTTGTTGCAGGAATATTGGCAAGCATTTGTTAATGTATACATCTGGAAAAGTATCTATGTTGGAACATTTGTACATCTTTGAAGAACCTCTATATCTATGGGATATATTCAAAACCAGAAGAACATGGTAAAATTTTGGTGATAAATCACAGAGAACAAATAGTAACAAAGAATAAGCTGTTGGATTAAATATCTTTGCACAAGTAATTCCTTAAGTTATTTGGAAAACCAAACACATTCATAAAAATAATCTGTCAGATCATTCAGTCTAATAAAATGTAAATAGTGCTCTCACTTCCAGTTTGAGTTTACTAATGTTCTCTGGAAAGAGCTTCAGAGAAGGTTAGCTTGAGCTTCATCTAATATAGAATATTCCTAATGCCCTACAGATCAGATTCCTTTGTACTAAGGGACAGAAGTTATATAGTGAACATACAAAACGTTGTGTATGTATGAAAGAAGGGAATAAATGGAGAGACTTAAAATCTGTTACTTGATTGGTGCACAATCAGCAATAAACTGTCTTGATAAGAACACGGTGACCTAGTTTTCAAAACATAAATTACAGTAGAATTACGTTTGGATTTTTTTTTTTAATAGATGGCATCGAGTAGCTATTAGTGTGGAGAAAAAAAGTGTTACAATGATTGTTGACTGTAACAAAAAAACTACAAAACCACTTGAAAGAAGTGACAAAACAGTTGTGGACACCAATGGCATCACTGTCTTTGGAACCAGGATTCTGGATGAAGAAGTCTTTGAGGTAAAAATCAAAACTGAACAAATGGAATTGTGTGATTTTTTGTTGAGTGAAGTGCTTAATGCAAATCAGAATAAGTCTTTTAGGGCAACAACTGGTACAGTGTAGAAAGTTTGATTTATAGAATCTGTTAGAATAGGCTGAAATAAAAGAGAAGTAAAACTTGAAAGTGTTGTTATTGTTGGAAGATATGGTGCACTTTTCTGTTGGTTTTTTGTTTTGTTTTGTTTTGTTTTTTTAAGATTATGTTTTATCTGGAAGGGGCTTGCTTTTTTTTGTCTTTCTGCCTAATATTGAGTTACCTGAGATATTTAGGAGAATTACTCTGGGTAAGTTTAGTAGTATGGTACTGGATCATTTTAGTCCTCTCTCTCTTAAGCATTTACAGATATTTGTGCATGAGGACAATATTTGAGAGAAGGGGAGAAGGACCTGGAAAGTTTTCTGTATAATATGAATACCTTATATTGTTTATTCCACTTATTATTCTTTCCAGTAACTGGAACATACTTTGGCAATAAGGACATATATGTTTCCATCATTTACTAGCCAAGAAGTACATATAGGAAGGGTAAAATGCCTCTAAGGAAGTATGTGACTGCCAATCATGAGGCCTTTCTAGGTGGAATCCTTATGTCAATGATCATTTTTACAGGCTAGTAATGAAGCTTCTCTAAATCTGCACTATTGAGTTTCTTTTAGAATATCATTATACAACAGTCAAAACTGTCAAATTTAAATTACAACTGAAAAAAAGAAAATACAGATCAGTAGTTAACTTCATACATAGAACATCTGTGCTCCATAAATGTCCGGAGTTGTAATCCTAGCTTTAAGCACAGTATATGTTTAAGAAGCTGAATAGATAGCAAGAGAGGAAATATGAATTTTGAGTGTAACACTGTGGCATTGATATCTTCGTTTCCAAGAACATGATGAAACATGATGAAACATGAGCCTTTTGAATGGGGAAATTTCTGGGATGATTTAATGTGTCAATCAGTATAAGAATTTTGATATTCACAGCCTAATTTAGCTGTAGTCCCCAATACAGACTGCACATTTGAGGGACATTATTTTCCATTTGAAGATTAATTCCACAGATGTCTTAGCCGGGGTGGGACAAGGATTTTTGGTCTACACATGGGGTAATTACTTTCAATTTTCATTTGTATTTCTCTCTTAGGTCAGAATTTATTTGGCAATAAATTGTCAAAATATGCACAATGTTAATATACATAAGGAAAATATTCAGCAAAAATGTGCAATAAAAGTAGATAAACTGATATATTTTCAGTGGTTTACAAGTTATTTTAGATTCTAATAGAAAGTAATGTAACAGGCTCTGGCTTGTTCTTGCAAAGTTTGTAATAATTTAAAAAGTTGTCAAGGAGGGAAGTGCAGAATAACTTAAAATTGGTGTTTACATTGTTTTACTCTGTAATTGGGTAAAATAAATAAAAAGACCTGTGTCAAATTTCAGAGGTGCTGAAATGATTGTACATAGCTCTTTGAAAATAACTACAGTGGTTGATGATACGTGCATGAAATATTTGTTTTCATTATTTGCGTTAAGTAACGTGTTGAATAAGAGAGAAGCATGCTAGGGTCCTTTAATCTCTGAAGTTGTTGGCTATTGTGATATTACATCTGTCCTCTATATTTTAAAGAGTTTTAAATATTAAATCCTCAAAAGAATTTGTTAAAGATGTTTTAAGACCATTCCCATGGAAATACAGAAGGAGCATAGGCTTTCTAAGGGGTAAAATGATAATTCTAAAATTTTCTGCTATGTCATATGTCATATGTCATTCTTCTGTCAGAAGGGTTATTAGCCACCCGAAAACTTTGAGTCATGACAAAGCATAACTATTTTAATGCAAAACAATTCCTGCTCTAGCAGTTCCTCCTCAGTGGTAGTTTCCTCCATCCATACCTTTTGCAGTTGTATATACAATTCCTTCCACTCTTACAGGCCCTATGGCGGAAGAAGAGATGGGAAGGGAATTAACAGATTAATTGAAGAAACAAACAAACCCCTACGTTTTTCTGGAAGTCAAATTTATTTGAAGTCAACATGGACATCAGGATATAACTTTAACAAAAATTTTTCTCTGAGGGTTGTCATATGTTGAAGGATAAAAAAGGAAGCTCGTAATCCCGTCATATTTTTTTTCTGGAATCTCCTACATTCTCCATTGACATGGCAAGTCAGTGCTTCAATTCCAGCTGAGACCCACTGAGAGGAAAGAGGCCTTTGGACTCACAAAAGAAATAGTCCAGCTCTCTGCACGTTTACAGGTTGAATCTTAACATTCAGCACTGAGAACAGCAACATTTCTACCATTTCTAACATCACTATAGATTTCTATATTCCTTTCGTGATTAGGCTTTCTTACTTAGCTGATTGCACTCCTTTTTTCTTGCTTTATCCAGAGAAATCAGTTATATTCTTTTTAAGGCTGTTGTTATTGCTGGAGGTTTACAGAATCACAGAATCGCTCGGTTGGAAAAGACCTCCAAGATCATCACGTCCAACCGCTCCTGTCTACAGGTTTAGATTTAGCTTGAAGTTTCTTGCTTACAGTCTTTTCTTTTGGAGTAGGTTTCTGCTTTCTCTCTTAGTGTATAGCCACCATCGGTATGTTTATACCTGTATTCAGTTATTTGAATTTTTAGCCAGGAATGTGTGTGTTGAAAATAGGAAATCAGAATGTCCTTCAAAGTTTAAACAAAATACTGTCCCATATACAACTTTAATGATATGTGTCCTTCAAATTCTGGCCAAGTAAAACATAACCTAGTTCATTTTGAGTTTGTCTCTGTGTTTTTCTCCTCTCTAAACAGCATTCCTTTTGTTTCATTAACAAGTCTTTATCCATCCTTTAGTTACTGCTGCTACAATTTCTAAAGTCTGGGGCTGTTCCCTGAAATTTGTCTCATGCTTGAGTGTCTCCTGGTTATGTCTCAAATGTTGTGCTTATCTCATTCATGGTAGCACAGGGTGATGTCTGGTGGTTCCATGGTTCTTGGTAGTATTTCTGTGTTGTGAATCCTGCTGTATCTTGAGACTCCAACAGGCACTGAAGAAACACATAACAAAATGTGTCTTATTCTATGTGTAGGAAATTCCAGAAATGAACTTATACAGCCATGACATAAGATTTAAGTGTTTAAGACTTAAAACTGTGTAAGACAGGCTTTCCATATGGCATTTGATGCCTTCATTAGCTTACATGTAGGATGCACATAAAAAGAAATATCTAAGTGTTTAGTGACCTGTTGGAATCCACAGCACAGAGTGTCAGAAGAGCTAATATTATATCCATGTATCACAAAGGCTGTTTTATCTTGGTTAATAATGATAATTTTAATCATAGTAAGCCAATGATTTGATTACAGGAACTGTGGAGCACTCTTCAGACTCCTCAAACTGAATGGAAATTCAAAATGTAGAAATAATGAACATGTAGATAAATATAATGAAATTTCAGGCTTCAGTGACCTATGAGTTGAAGATGCCAAGGTTTCTTCTAGTCCTGAACCCATTCATAAGCATAACACAACCGCACAAAACCCAGTTGCATCATTAAGGTAATTCACTCCCATGGAAAGTGGAGCTCAGCACTGTCAGAATCAGAGCTGTAAGCAATTAAATACACCATATGTTCCTGTTCCCATAGAGAGTACATCTATGAATTCTTGCATACACACGAGTCAGAAATAGATATTATTACATGACATTATCCTGACCTCCTGACAACTGGATTATATCTCCGATAAAAAAACATCTTAAATGTTTTCCGAAACTTGTGGGGTCATTGTGTGTTTTATATGAGGAAGTTCTGTTGCCTGTTGCTCATCCCTGAATGGAAGTGCTAATCTGAGATTTTATGACAGTATGCTCAGTTAATATGGAAATCAATATGATATCACAAACAAGATACTGAATACAACCAACAATATTGCATCAGATGCATATAAATGCTTGAGGAGCAAATGATAAACTTTGAATGTGTCTTCAATTAATAAAATTATGCTGTCTAGAAACTGTATTATTACTAACTGCCAAATTATGAAACCTTCATTTTCACTGCTAAGCACTTGCTCACAGAAGTGGATCTATTGATATCAGTGGGACTTATTTGTAAATGCTTTTTTATGAAAGATTGACACAGTATACCTCAAATTTTTACATGTGTCATTTGAAATTAATCTTTTCTGTGTTTTGAAATACATAGTGCAAGAAGGGCTACTTTGTAAGTGCTTGCCACAAAGAGAAGAACTCCTACAATAGCATACAAAATTGATTTTAAAGAATAGTTAATGCTGGTACATGACACCTAGTATAAAAAACTGTGGTATTGTTCACACCAACAGTACTAAATGAGGAATGACAAATTGCTGAAGCTGGCAAAGAATAAAAAGATCCCTGCTATTTATCAAACATTTAAGCTACAAACATATTTCAATGGATACAATTAATTCTTTTTTACTAAGTATTTTATAGTAAGTTAATAACTGAGTCTTTGTGCAGGTATTTCCCTATAGAGACTTTTTTCCTTCAAAACTCCCCACATCAGACCAATACAATGATTTTTTTTTTTTTAGGTGCTGTGCTGTAAATGAATATAACAAGACAAAACCTGATGTATATAAGACTCTCATTTAAAACCAATGGAACATTTAACTGCACACAGTTTGAGTCTAAATCCTTGCAGTAACCCTTTTTCATGAAAATGAACCCATCTTCATGAAAAAAGAATTCATACACTTGTTACACACACAGGATTCCTTTAAGTAGCTGGAGTGAGCAGTTGGAGATGGAATGACAGTACCTTGACACCAATGTGATTTAAAGTACAGATCCCTTAAGATGAGTAGCCATCCCTCACATATCTGTTAGCATGGAAAGTCCAGGTATGCAAGTGCAGGAAGACTGTTCATCTGTGTACGTACTCCATGAAGAAGGTAGCAGTAGCAGAATGGGTAGAGCTTTTACCGATAAACCAAAATTGCTGTATGGCTAATGTGGAATAGGGAACTTAGCCCAAAGGTATATAGTGGGAATGATCGGTGTCCTCTGTTTCATACTGTACTGTTGAGCTACACTGCTAGCCAATGGAGACATAGCCAAAATGATTCCATTATACAGCACCTTTAGTAATTGCTAGTGACCCACTAAATGTTTAGTGTCAGTCAGATTAAAAAGTAATGTTTAACATAAATGGGACAGAAACCAAAACATGCATTAGATTCCAGGCAAAAATATTTAGAAGAAGCCTTCTAGCTATCAACACCAGAGAAGTGGCCAATTTCCAGCACTGGGAAGAAAAAAAACCAAAACAACAACAACAACAAAAAAGGCAAAATAAATAATTTTTCCATTTCAGAGGCACCTAATAAAAAGCCAGCTTTTTTTTTTTTTTTACAAAGGTGTTCTATTTTTTCTTGTGTTTTGCCTTTTTTTCCCCCTTTTTATCTTTTTAAAGTGATGTTTTGGTATTTGTTATTTTTTATAGACTTTCCAAACTTATGCTTGCTGAACAAAAGTAAATAATTCTGTTTTCTTTGTTTCCTTTCCTTATTTTTGAAAGTAGAAAGGAGGGACAAAACCAAAAAAAGCTCTGGTAATTCGTTGCAGTTCAAGTTAATTTTCAAGGAACATTCTCAAGAAAGAAATGAAAATTAATAACTTGGGCTCAAAAAAATGCTGCCTGTTTCATCAGCTCCAGCAAATTTTACAGATAGGATTTATTATCACCTCATTTGATATTGTGTGTAGTACATTTAAGTTTTAAAGAATGACTGTAAATGAGGTTTCAAAGATAAATGTCAATGCAATGGATTTGTGGATCTTTTATTAAGAAAATAGGATATCCTTAGTCACACGTGTGTGTGCCTGCGCACATGTGTTATGTACCCATGCTGTATGTACAGGCATTGTAATAAAATCTAATCTCTCAGCCAATAGTTGCAGTAAACTTTGGTCTGTGAACAGCTATGTTTTGAAGGTTAAAGATTATAATTGGTATATCAACCTATTTTTTAACCTAGCTAAATATATGTTACTATAGCCATGGAGTTTCAACGAATCAAGAAGACATTGATTTCTATGGAAACTTTGACCTGTACAGAATTCTGCTTTTGCAATTTATTGCTTTTACAGTGCTTCAGTCTGGCAGGCTTCTAAATATCTTTCTCTAGCTATATTATGCAATGGGCCTGGGTTATGGAATATTATATTAAAGGCCTCTGGAATTCTTCAATCCCTCAAATCTTTGCAGGAAGATTAAATGAATTCTGCAGCAGGTTTTCTGTATTCTATAGTAATAACATCTAGGCTGTCTAGACTTTTGTTCTTTGGAGTCTGTAGTTGTAATGTCACGTAACTCATTAGAGAAAGTTGGCTCATATACACAGATCAGGGTTTCTGCTGATTTACTGAAGAGTCCGCTTGGTAATTCTTGGCCTTTAGCCACCATATGAAAATGAAAGATATTGATGTTGTTCTCCTAAGATGACATAGTGCCTAGCACTGGTTTTGTTATGCTTTCATTACCATTTAAGTAGTAATCTTTGAAGTCTGATTATCATTATAAACACATAAGAGGTACAAATTTTATCCGAGTGTGAACCAGAAGGATGTTATTTTGCTACTACTAACCCTACCACTCTAATTGTGGAAAATCTTTCTTCAAAATATAAATTAGATATTTCAGTAATTGATGCATTATTTTTCATTATTTTTTTTCAAGGCAGGAAAGAGAACAAATCATACTGGAACATCTAATTATTTTACAATAAGAAACTACAAATTGAGTTCTCAATTCTGGTCCAGTCACATTGTTTTGTAACATCCTAGTTGTGCAACTATGATGATCATTTGTTCATAGAAATTCTTTGTGCAGTTTGCTTCTGTGGAGAGTGTCCTGCAGAGCTTCTCGAGCAATGCTTACCTAGTATTCCTTGGACAAAGTAACTTTCACCTGGCCAGGTTTTTGTTTTATTAAGATTCTTGTGAAAGAAATATTCCAAAAATCTGTCTCCGCAACTGAAGTGTTTGAGGTTCTTGTAGAACTAGGGAACTAGACCACAAAATTTGAAATACTGGAAAAAAAGTAATTTCAGCACTGATTCCTTCACATAGTGCCCTTACAGCCTTGTAAATATTCATACTTTTACCTTTTTAACAATGCTGGCAGATGATAATAGAGATGTCTTTTATCAATGACAGAAACTTTTGTCTCATAATTAGACTGTAAATGGACTACTTTATGGTAATACTTCTCTAGTACAACATATTTAGAAAGCATTAGTATGATTGCATAGTTAAAAGGAAAACAGGATATTTCGACAAGAGATAATAGCTAAGATTTTTTTTTTAATGAAGTCACAGCTAAGATAATAAGAAGCCATTGACATTTATAATTATAATGATGAAATAGTTCATTCCTTATTTCTCAGGCCCTCAATGATTTATGTCATTGAAAAAATCTGACACTATATGTAACTGGAGATTTTCCTTATTCCAATTTCTGCTGATTGATCTAAGAAAGGCTTTAAAAGGTGGAATCAAATCTAGCAATTACAGCTATGAGGCTAATAAAGGAATAATTACTTCAAGAGAAAGTCAGTAAAATTGGAAAGAGAACTTGGTGGTCTACTGCTTTCCTGCAAATTTGGTCTCCATTTCTTTTTTGTGTTAATCAGCACTGTATTTTCTCATTGTTGCGAACTGATTTCATAGCAAGAGGCTATATTTTCAGTGCAGATACCCCACCTCACACATTATTACTTCATGAGGTATGTTTTTCAACAAATCCTGGAAGTGTGTGTGGACATAACTTTCTTATTCTAAAAGATCACTGTGGAATGTCTGAGAGACTCACAGAGGAATTTTCAGTGACCGAATTCACCACACACCTCTCATTTTTAGCTGAGCTGTTCCTTATCACAGAATCACAGAACCACAGAACGTTAGGGATTGGAAGGGACCTCAAAAGCTCATGCAGTCCAATCCCCCTGTTGGAGCAGGAACAACCAGATAAGGTTGCACAGGAAGGCGTCCAGG